>NW_016690189.1:9451050-9728431 GCF_001604755.1 Lepidothrix coronata
AGAAGGAAAGAAGGAAAGAAGGAAAGAAGGAAAGAAGGAAAGAAGGAAAGAAGGAAAGAAGGAAGGAAGGGAGGGAGGGAGGGAGGGGGAGGCACTACTCAACCTATTAAAGTGAACAGAACAGCTAGGGATCTCCAGTGCTTTAAATAAAGTAAGGAATTAACAAGACTGCTCATTTGCATGCTCAGTGTACTTCCAAAGCCAGATATATTACGTGCCTGGGCATATACTTACCGACTTGATTATCATAGCAATCTCAAAATCTTGATCACACGCTAAATTGGTGCAACTGTCATGAATATCCTTGGGTGCACAGTTGCTGATGCCAGTGATCTCAAAAGTTCAGCACATCTTTAATTTCCATACGCTGAAGACACTGGGGCAATCACTTTCAGCTGTAGAGACAGTTCATCCTGTACAATTTGAAACCACTTGAGATAGATGATCAATAGATTATGTTTGCGGCCCTCCTAAACAGTCCCCAAACAGGGGTGCTTAGTTTAGCTACTTGGAAATTCAGTTTTGGGAGACATTCAACTCTTCTCTTGGTTTTGCTGCAGGGCAGCAGTGGCAGATTAACCATCTGCATCAGAAAATGGCCAGCTATTTTAGCTAAGACAGCAGCAACACAGGGAACAATTTGAAGGAAGAGTCCAAGTGTGCCTGCAGTGGTCGCAAATATGTACTTCCACTGATTGAAAATCAGCAACACATTCACTGTTCACAACCACTGCCACAGTGGCTTTGCTTGGTTTCACAATTTGCAGAGGAGGAATTTATTCTTGACTCCATTTCTGCCAACTCTGCAGAATCTTGGTTAACATGCTGCAAAGTGTCTCATTAGTGACTACCCCAAACACTATGGGGACATCTTGGGTCTGCTGCCCACAGTGTATCTGTGGAAGAGAACACCTGCAGACATACACCAACCTTGTGGAAATTGAAGAAAATACTATCTCAACACAATTTTTTCCTTGCTAGAATTCTCTAAGTGGTAATGAAATGGCATTAATGAAAATGTCCTAAAATAAAAATTCAAAGTCATTACTCTAAACATTGTAATGATTTAGGATTACTGAGCAATTTGCACAAATTAATCAGAGTTAACAAGTTAAATGCAGTTTCCTACCATTGAATCAAGCCAAGCCTTTGGGTCAAGGAGAATTGACAAATACCTGTAGCAAGCACATACCTGTCTTGCAGTCCTGATGTTTTCTTCAGCACTGCATCCAGCACTTGAAGCAGAAGTGACACAGCAGTGCTGTACTTAGTGCAAATTACTGCCTAGGTAGGTTTGTCCAAAATTTCTCATTGAAACTGCTGACCATCCTATAATCCAAATATGTTTGTATTAAATTCTAAAGCCACGATCATTATCGGAAAAAGGGGAAAAAAGGAAATAACTTTTCTTTTGGACAGGAAGTAAAGCTTACCTTGTAAATGCCAGTGAGGATTTATTATCTAAATGAGTTCTTCCCACGGTAAGCTTCTCAGTGACCTGCTCATCAATACTAATGAAATCAACCCATCTTTCTTGTTTTGGGCAGTGCCTTTAAATTCCTAATTGAGTTCTTACAGCCATGTACTATGCTACTATGCCTGACCAATCAAAGCTCCCATCTCTAATGAGTTTAGATATATCTCAGACTCTGAAAAAGGGTTCAGTAGCTACCTCGGAAATAGGTGAAAGAAATAAAGTTTAACAAAAAATCTACAAATAAATCTCCTTAATTTATCTACCTGAAACAACTCTTGATATACTTGACATGAATGTCACAGATATTTCAAAAGTAAAATATAGACAATACATTGCAAGATTCCTTATCAGAAAGCTAATATCCCACATTAAAATAATGGAGCAATTTTTACACCTAAGTAATGAAAGTGGGCAGTGAGAACACCTACAAGTCAAGAATATTTTTTCTATCAGACAACCTCTGATTAAGGTAGAGATTACACTAGTTTCTGGCTTCACTTACTATACCTAAGTATAAATGTAATATGAAGGTATGTTTTTACAGTTATTTGGGTCTATAATTTATATCCTCTTCCATGAAGGATTAATACATCAGAAGAAGATGAAAATATTTTAATGGTGATGTAGGTTGTTTGAAATATAATGATTTTTCTGAGTTGCCAAATTCCTTATTCCACATGTTGCTGTTATAAAAGCAGATATAATGTGAATTAGAGAAAGAAAAGGAGGGTTGTATTCACATAAGGACTTCTAACCGTTACCATTTAAAAGGGCCATGAGGTACCTGTGGGTACAACTCATTCTTTTTCAACCAGTGCATTTAGCAGTTTATTCATCTTGGGGAGAGTTTATTTGTTATTTTGCAGACTGGACTGCTCTGGAACTTTGCTGGTTGCTGCTCTCAGTAGAGTCTGATTTCCTGCTGTCTCTCTTTATCACCTCTCTCCTTTTGTAGATTTCCCTGCCATTCTCCTGCTTGTATCTCTGAACAGTGGGCATGCTTTTCATTTTAAAAATTACTCCTACTGTGAGCTCACTTAATGGGATTGAACATTCATGATTTTTCTCTTCAGTGGGTCTTTCCACTTTTGAAGAAAGAGTTCAGGGCTAGTCACTATCTTCTGACCCTTGCTGCTTCGCTCCAAAATGAACTTCATTTACACTTTGCTCCAGTACTGCCTCCTTGTTTCATTGGTTTTGAGAAATGCCAATGTTTCCGGTAGGCTGTACATGCAGATACTTATTTCACCTTTTAATTCTGACTCTCCATCCAAGAGACCCCCACACACACACACAGTTCATGCAAATACCTGCTGGGCCCGTTAGCCAGCAACACTGAGACATTACATCAGTGGTCCTGTGCAGTGAAGTATTTCCAAGCTTAGGACTGCCATGGAGACAATGATGTAACTAGTTTGGGGGTTTCTCACTGCAGCACCTGGGTGCTCCCTCTGCAAAGGAGCTTGCTTCTGACAGCCTCTACAGTGGCACTTCTGGACAGGTGTTGCATTGTAGCCCCTCTGTACAAATTTACTTTGATATTCCAAAGAAACATGCACTGCTGGTCTTAAGAAGCAGTATCACTTCTCAAATTACAATTTGTGCCCGCACTTCATTGCACTGTATCAGGCAGTTATAACTGGCAAAACTGCTACTGTTTTTTCTACTTACTGGACTACCACTCAGTGCCACACTGGTGGTAACTACAGCCTGGTAAAGCACCTTAGTCACTTGTGACTAATCACTGTGATTAGGCAGGTTTCATTTCTGAGTATTGAGAGCTCTGAACTGTTATGTCCAAGTCCTAAATAGGAAACTCAAATTACAGTAGGAGTAAGTACTCTCTGTGGGCTTAGGGTGCAAAATTACCATATTTTGGGGGTTATATGCCAATTACATTAGAAGTAATATTGGTGTAGTGGCACTATTTTTGAAACCTTCTACTAGAAGGGCTTGGGACTGCAGACTCCACTGTCAGGCTTTTACAGGAGAAAGTAACTACAAATGTAAATGTCTGAGTTGTACTGGGGACAAGATCAGAAGAAGAAAAGCCTCTACTCTTCATTGCATTCTCAGCTGCTGACTTTAAGCAGCACCCATGCTAAGGAATCGCTCCCTGGGGCTCCGTGGCATGTGGAAGCAATAAAGATGCCTGAGGATACACTCTTCTGAGAAACAGTAAGAAGGCCTTTGAGACCAAAAATATAATGAGCTGAACTCACCTTTGTGACACTGGTACCACTTCCTTGGATCTCAACAGGTTGCACAAAGTAACTGGAAGTGAAGTGTTGAACTTTGCATGTTAGCACTGAAATTTGTTGCTCCAAAAGGAACCTATGGGAATTGATGATTACAAGGCACAAAGCTTATTTCGAAAATAGAGGGCCTTTTGAAATCTAGGCAAGAGATTACAACAAATGAGAGCAATATCTAGATGCAATAGCTACAGAAAGGTAAAGAAAAGCTGAAGATGTGATAAAAGAGAGATGTACAGTAGAAAGCTGACTGCTAGCATAGTGCCACATGAGAAAGCTAAGAATACTTTACTGCACAATTAAAGTTACAAAGTATAAGGAAAAAGGAGCATAGTGTTCTTCCAGTCAAAGCTCAAGATGGTGCACATGATCCGAAATTATACCACTCCTTATAAATAAGATTTAATGGAGATTTTTAATAGGTCTGCTCTGGAACATTCTGCTAAAATAAGCACAGAAAAATCAAGTTGTCCTGGTTTGTTTTTTTTCAGGGGTGCTCTTGTCTTTTTACAGAAAAGTGCTCCTTGTCCTTCCATAAATTGTTATTGTCTGTCATTGGCTACTGCTGGTTAAAAAGCAGAGTGTTTCTCTTAAGTGCTTTTTGTTCACAGAGCACCTTGAACCTAAAAGAAATGGAGGCCTTTAGAAAGGTAATGGAAGTTTTAGAAGCTCAACACCAGTGAAATGAAGTGTCTGGTTTTCTAGTATCTCTCCACTCCCTTTTAAGCACATAATGTTGAATGGCCCACAGTAATGTACACACACAGCACCCTGGCTCAGCAATGATTCTTGGCTTTTGTTTCTGATGTTTGTGATATAGTGCTTTATTTTTGTTTCAGAAAGCTGAGAGGCAAGAGTGAGACTTTCTGTAACGACACAATAAAGACAGGAACGTGAAAAGCTGTACAATAGATTCAAAATAGGCAGTCACCTGATGCCTGTTCCATTCCTGGATTTATGCTAAAATATGAGGGAGAGTGCCATTGCATTTGTTGAATACATAAAATCTATGAGGCTGTCTATCAGGTGGGAATCAGTCAGGAAGCCTGGAGCAAGGATACCCATAATTATGCCATCAAAAGGCTTGCAATAAGCAGCAGAATATTTTATTTGCCATGAATCCTACAAAAAGTCTTTTATAACATCTGTGTCAGCAGATTCCAGGTCCCAAGAGGTACCACTTTTTGAAAGCAGCAGAGAACTCAGTAAGTGGTGTTTGCCAAGTACATTCTGTGGAAAACCTCACTGGTTTAATGAAGTTATAGGTGGCAGAGGACATCTCAGTTTTGCCTGTGTTTGAGGCATTGTTTCTCAAGGTGAGTTAGACTTTGATGTTGATTGATGCTCATTTAATTTTCATTGTTAGTGATTCCTATTAGCTATTACTTGTGTTTCAATAGCAACTAAACCATTTGGACAGACCCCTCTCACCCCAGTGCTCTTCAGTGTGCAAACACCTAAGAAAAGTCACCTCCCAGGTGACACAGAAGTCCTGGGGAAGGACATGCTGGTGGGCCACGGTCATTTCCACCAGCTGGCATATGCACCAGCAGAGACCCGCACCAAAAGTTCCACACAGGGATGCTGTCGTTATTTACAAGCTAAGCCTTCTCCCATGAGCTGCAACACCATGGCATACCTTCATAACCTCTGGGTGCAAGTTGTCTCACATCTGACAAGCGTATATCCCCATTGCATCCTTCTGTGTGTCCAGCTTAGGAACTAGCCCAAAGGAAGCCAGTATTTCAAAATTAGCTATACCTGCTGATGCTTTACCAGAGTGGAGCACTCTAACATAACCACCATAAAATAGTCAGGAAGTCTAGTTACCAATGCTATTTACTGGAATATTGGGTTTGGTGCACAAGACAAGTTTGCTGCTCCTTCTCTACCTGATATTACACATTCGTATTTGTAAACAGGGACCATTCTCTGGCCCTAACATCCACTAGCACAGCATCGCTCTCATCTGTATGGTTAAATTTCTTTGCAAAACAGCAGGTCACATCTGACCTGCAGACGAGTACGTCCCTAGGCTGTGCTAACCCCTAGGTTGTGTCTGAAACCTGGGAGGGATGCCAGCTGGCACAAGTCAAAAGAATGTCAGGGACCTTGCTATGTAAGTTCCAGTATGGATAATCCCAGGCCAACACACAGAACGTGGCTGGGTTCACTGCCATAGACAAAGCCATATAATATCAGCAGCTTAAAAGTCTGAACTTATCGTTTTGGCGATTGTAAATAGAAGTATCCCACCCTATCTTAATGAAGTTGGAAAACACAGCTTATCATTTGTATTCAGACTACTCATATCTCTTAATTTATTTCTCCTGCCTTGATAAACCACTCTGAGGTCAATAGTATTTAATTCAGCTAAATTGTGTCATAAAACGTCTCTTATGACAATTTGTAGTTATGATGCAATTATCTTAATTTTGTCTCTGATGAGTCTCATCAATTGAGGTTTTGATTGACTGTATCTGAGCCTAATGAGAAAAAAAACAAACATGGTCATGCCTTGCTGAAGCTTTTTTTACTGTCTGTTTCATATGGTGCCTGCTCTACTGGATCTCTGCAAGTGGTACGTGAAGCAAAAGATTCAGCTTGTCAGCCTGCTTCACAGATCCACTGAAAATAAACACATCAGACATTGAGCTGAGCTAATGGCACACTTGTTTCTGGTTGCTCATTTTTGTTTCGGGTTAATGTCATGCCCCTGCATGTACCATCTGGAGAGGGGAAAAAGATTTAATCAAAAATAAAAATAGCTGGTTTAGGTTTAAGTTTTTCTTTTGTACTATGAAGTGCAGGAAGGGAAAATGAAAGGGTGTCATTTGCTGTGACCACTGAGTAGAATAAGAGCTGTGAATGCCAGCAGGTCTGCTTCTCACCCACAATTAAAGGTCTGCTTCTCACCCACGAATCCAGTGCTTCATTTGTTTGGTGGAAAAAGCTCTGCACACCTTTCCACTGAACCTTAGCAATGCTTCTCAGCATAAACAATAGCTCATATTGTTGAGGAGGCTTATAGAGAAAGTTATGTCAGTAATGATGGGGATTTTAAGCTGGCATTCTCCAGGATTTGTGAAGCATTTGCTGCCCATAAGTGTGCTGATAAGCTGCTCGCTGATTAGAATATTCTATCTGCAGTGCAATCGGGCTCCTGTTTCCCTGACATGTCTCCTCTGCGTCTTAAAAATACCACAAGCATATCAACAGCTTATCACAAGAAGCTATATGAATTCAGAACATGATTCTTTCTCAAGATCGCTGAGGTTAGATGTCAGCATAGACTGAAAAAACAAGGCACTAGCAAAAGGTGAACATAACAAGCATATCTCACAATCTTTCAGTGTTAGACCCCTCATTCTCTCATTCCCGTGGTTTTTGAATATTTGTAGCCTTCACTATCCTGGTGTCTGCTTTTGACTGCAGGCTCCTCAGGGCAAGTGTGCCTTTGTGTCGGTAATACACTCTACCCACTAATGGCACTGCACAAGCAGTAATGAGTGAGCCCATCACAAGCAGCTGCAAATCCAACTATCAGCAACAGTCTGGATACTCTGCCCCATATCTAGATGCTTAAAACAGGATCATCTGATAGTGCATCGGAATAATTACACAGGGGACCTGTATGTTTAACAAGTCTAATGCAAATCCAACAATAGTTGTACAGGAGAATTTCCCATCTTCATGATAGCGTCTAATGACAGAAGAGCCATAGAAAACTGTAGTGATGACTCCCACACGGAAAGCTGATTTGCCTAAAACTATCAGCACTGCTTGGGTTCACTTGAACAAAAGGATGTGCACACCAACACACCTTTGGCCCTTGTCAATGGTGATTTCAGTTTCAAAGATAAAATATCATCAGTGTTGAAGCCCTCGTCTCAGGAGCTAATAGCTGCTAGTTGTTAGGGCTTTCATTCTTTTTTTTTTTCCTAAACACTCTTTTAAAAATGCTATAATTTTCCTTCGGAACCGTAATATCTTTGTAGTGTCTATCGACTGAGTTTTCCTGTGTTGTCTTAACAGCAAATTTCTTCTTGAAGAAATCTAGTTAGAGTACATTGAAAACATTCATTTTAACAATATGTATGTTTAAAAACCCTGCATTTGCCATGTGTGTACACAGAAACACAGATTGACTAAGGCAGATATCTATGGTTCTGTTTTATCTGCTGTCTTTTATCTGCCATATTTATATTTTAAATAATTTATGCAGATTTTGATATATCCAAATTCTCTGAAGCCTATAGGGTGAAACTTTCCCTCACTTTCTACTCCTGAGGGTACTGAAATCCTACCTCAGGAACACAGAATAGCCATGGGGTTATGCTGTAACTCAGATAACCTCAGATCCGTTCCCTCTTTGTCTTTTCCTTCAAGCAGAGGGACCTTGGGCCAGTCCAGGGAACAGCAAAGAGAATTTCCCGTGCCAGACCTGCAGGAATAGCCCCTATGTTGCAACAATATGGAGTGAATTCCCTTCTCTTTCCATCCCTTGTGCAGAGCCCTGGTGAGTGAGCTGCCCTGCCTGCCCCCTCCAGCCAGGATATGAGAAACACACAGAGGAACAGACACCCTGATATGAGAGGCCCACAACCACAGGAAGGAAGAGCCTATTTCTTTTTCAGTATAAGCAAAAATTTCTTTTGTATTTTTGTCAAGGAAACTTTCCTGATGCTCTTGCGTCCAAACGTGCACCAGCTGTGCCAGGATCAAGGCCTCTTCGCAGCAGGCGGCTCCAGTGAGCCAATGGGTGCCCCACTTGACTCCCTACACTCACCACACTCACATAGTCACACAAGGTTTCCTTACTGGCTCAACTCCAGCTTTCCCATAGCAGAGTCTCAGACATCTGGATCCTTAAAATAATTTAATCATGGTGTAACAACAGAATAACCGTTCGAGCTGGTGCCTCCAAGGACAGACCCCGAACAAAGGAAGCCCTGGGCTTTTATACCCTCACAGTCCATGTGTGCAATATTTTGGGGTCTGCCTGCTGCCATTATCTCTGAGTGTCTGGTCACCTGGCTGGGCCACAGGTCCCTGTGCACTTCACTGTGCAAAGGCTTGGTGCCAGTTCACAGACACTTGCCTCGGGCTCCCACCACCCAGACCTCAGACTGCAGCTCCCACTAGAGCTGCACACAGAGCTACCTGCACTAAATGTACTCTTCAATAGTTTTTTCCTCAGACTACTCAAGCCAAAATTTCCATGAATTGTAATATGAATTTCTGTTGTATAAAATATTAAGGCTCTCACCCATCACTGTTTGTTTGTTCATTAAGCCATTTGTCCACTTGTGCAGGAAAAACATTTAACATGTCATCTCAAACCTACTTTTAAGTTATTGGTTCTGTTTTTGAAACCATTTTAAATAAGCTCCGTTCAAGTGTCACCTTTTAAGAAGTTTTTTTCTGTGAAAAATTTGTTTCATTTAGCTAATAAGATCTTAGAGCTCCAGGTATTTTTTAGTGTATTTATTAATGGCAAGCACCTGTACCTGCAACAGAGCTATAGTGAACAACAGCATCAATATACCCTGAAGCAATTTAGTACAGCCAAAGTGGGGTGAGGGAGAACATGTCATCTCTGATTGATATATAGACTTTTTCTGTGGGAATAAAACTAGAACACCTTGACTGCATAAGGAACTTAACACTCTCAGATTGGCTCCCTCTGACAAACATTTTCACATATTCAATGGCCATAAGAAGAGTTTAGGCTGTTCTCTATGTGTTTTTCTCATTTTGCCTGAGGTCTGGGAACAACTGTGTAACATCTGAGTGGCAGTGACCTAGGTATAAATGGGATTTCTAACCATCAAACCCTTTCTTCTTCCCTTTGTTTTAGCTGTAAGATCAAGGTCACCTTTCCATTCATAAAAAGATATTTTTATTTTCCAGAAAGCAGAGGGCTAAGTCCACACAAGCACTAAAATGCTGCTTCCAAAATTCAGTCTTTGTAAGCCCTGTTTCCTTTACTCCAAAGCACCTGCGGGCTCTGGCTTTTATAGTTCAAACATTGCCTTTTTCTAGTCCAGTACCTGACTCTGCCTCATCCCAGAGAAGCCTCTCTCCCAGCCTTCGCAAGTGGCTCAACCCCGACTCAGACAGGGGCACAGTTGGGACCCCTAAATTAAGAGCTGTGCTTTTCTGCAGGACTTGTTGCAGTGGAGGTTCCCCGGGGTGGTTTTTCTGCCAGGGATTCAACTAAGTTGTTGCTATCACTCACCTGTACCAGAAGGGATTAACCCATTGTACTGCCTCACAGGCCTGAGGATGCCCTAACCATAGCAGTTTGGACTGTCTTCCAAGCTCTGTTTGGGCTACTTCGCTTTGGACAAGTTGTGCTCTGTACAGAATAATCAAATTCTTGTTAGCTATAGGAGAGGGAAAGGCAGAACTTGATGCTCTCTTCATTTGATTCAGGTCTCCTTTAAAGCAGAAAAGGTGTGTCTGAGTTCCCAATTACCATTTAATAGTCAGCACCCAAGAAGAGCTTGGGAGCAAGCTACTCAGATCATGTTGCTATTCGGAAGCTTGAATGAGGTTTTCACAAACAAAAGAGACTCAACAGATTAAGTCCAGAAAGGAAGAGCTTTCCTGAATGCATGGAGCCTTCCTGAATCCAAGGGAGAAACGTTCTTTGGACATGTGTACTATTTGCTAGTGTTAGCTGTTGCTTATCGTCATCTTACAGCAGAGCAACTCCTTGGCCTCCATCTTGAGGCAAGCACATCTATGCATGTGCTGGATAGGGAGTCTAACTCACATGTTGGGGATGCACCAAGGCGACTAGGAACAAGGCTATGATCCCCAAGCACGCCTTTTGGCACCAGAAGCACTTAGAGGGTTTTGAAAGCCTGTCAATGTCATTTTCACAGTTTTTCCATCTTCAGTAAATGTGGGATAACATTTTTATGTTTAATCTTTTCTGCCTATATGAGAAGGTGATTATTTCTAGACCTACATGATCATCAGTATATACTAACTGATTAATATTCCTGCAAAATGTATTCAACAAGGCAGTTACCTGAGCTCTGCAACATCATCATGCACACAGCAATCATTTTTAAAAGAATAAAGGGCTTTTGGCTTGAATCTCATTGAATCAAAACTACTCCTGTACAAAAATGGATACCATGTTTCTGAAAATGTAATTGCACTTGCAAAACTAGTTACAAAAAATTAGAGCTGGGTTTATATTTCAAAATGACTACATGAATTAGCTCTTGTTTTTGTGAATTGTTGGCAAACTATATGAAAGTTTTTTCATATCAATGTGAAAAACTGCTAGAATTTATTTGTCATATAATTTAAGCATATATTCTTGATTTATAGTTTGTTCAAGAGAAATTTACAGCAGCATTCAACATTCTTTGTTGAGCTGTATTGGTTAATATTGATTGATAGTGTGTATCAGATGATAGTTTTCTGTTCCCTGATTAGATGACATTCTTATACAAAGAGTTTTCCAATGCCAGCTCTAATGCTTTTTAATCCCAAAATTACTTTTGATGAGAATTCTCTTGTAATCATTCAAAATGTCACTTTTTTCACCTATCACTCTTGCTAACTAATATCTATCATAAAGTACTCAAACAAGGAAAATGAAAAAGTGAGCAAGCGCATCTGAAATAAATGCTGATGGAATTTGCTGATTTTTTCACTCTACTAAACAAACAAACAAAAAACCCAAACAACTTATTCACATCATTGTACACACATAAGTCATAACGTTTCCGAATTCTGGATTTAATGTCTCAAAAAGAAAAGAAAACAAAACAAAACAAAAACCCTGAAGGGAGTATTTTTAAGGGAACTATTCCTGAACATAAAGAGGTTCAAACAAATCAGTCCCAGCAGTTTCCACCCCAGAAGCAGGGTGTGAGGAGTCCCTATGCCTTAAATGAGGGTGAGGGAGTTCTGTTTCTGGTCTGGAGGCAGCTGAAGTCCCCGGGAACACGCGTGGGTTTGGAGCTTTAGCCCAGCCGAGCAGCAATCGCACGATTGCATAGCGACACAAGGCTCCAGGGAGCACCCGCGGCTCTCCAATCTCCCCCGCTCCACAGGGAGAGCACCAGGCCGTCCCCGGCTGGCCGCCGCGGCTCGGGCCGGGCGCGGGGCGGTGCGGGCGGAGCTGCCGCACTGCGCCAGCGGGAGGTTCCGCCGCGCGGGGCTCTCCCGCACCTCCCGCCACAGGCGCCGCCGGACCGGGGCGGCTGGACCGGCAGCGACCCCCAGCGCCCGAGTGGCCGCCGGCACGCCCGGCGCGGGTGTCTCGGCTCCTCTGGGCTTTTGGGCTGGGTTTTAGGCTTTCTGGCTTTGTGGCTTTGCTCGCACCCTCTGCTTCAGGCTGTGTCAGCGAATGGGTGCTGAGCTGCCCGCCGTGCCGCCCCCCAGCCGTCTCTGCTGAATGAGAGCACCGCGCGGCCACCGTAAACCTGACCCCAAAATAATGTAATAACTAACCTGGTTTGCATGTTGGCCAGGCTAGAAGGTAACTTTAAATAACCTGCGTCTTTACAAGCGGAGTGGAGGCGGTTTTGGAGGTATTGTGGTCCCATCCTGCAGCCTAATAACCTCATCATACTGAGCCCTGAGCAGCTCATCCCACCTCTGGAGCTGGGGTGGAAGCACAGTCTGGGCTGAAGGGATCTATGAAGCTGCAGCAGCCTCACAGCCCTGTAGAACTGCTGTATCTCTTTGCAGACCATGGCAATCCTCGTTGCTACAGGCTGTGGCTGGCCTTCAGGATTGGATCAGGCTGGCAGAGGGAAGCTTCTAGAATGATATTCACCTAGAAAACCATTCAGGGACAAATGGCATAGGAGCCTTTGTCACGGAAACATGATAACATTTCCCCCCAGGATTGGAAGGGAGCCCGCCTGAGTCGGGGTGCTGGAGTTGTCAGCTAATGATGCTGGACTCAGAGTGGGGCATCAAAAAGCAAAGGGTGGGAGGAAAGCGGCCCATGAAAGAGCAGTCATTTGTTGACCAGTCAGGCCGATGAGAAGAGTGAGACAAAAGACTACTAGGAGTTACTGTGTAAGCAGATGTTTCACATCTTATTTGTACAGCTGAACTATTGATTTGCTTCTGCTATTGTTTTTTCTCCCCTAAATTAGTGTTCCTTTCCTCCTGTTAAAATTGCTTGTGTTTCAAACACAGGCTCGTTGTTCACAAAGGGGAAAATGTAGTTTCTCAAAGAAGATACTTGTTTTTCCCACTGTCAGGATTTGGATGTCAGGCTGAAAACAATCACTAACTTTTTGAGGCCAGCCCAACACTGCTGCTGCATGGGTTATCCTTGTCATTCAACCAGGGTCATCCTTCTAGAGGATGGACTTCGAAAGGCCTGATGGACTGTAGAAAAATTGCCAATATCCAAGGACATCCTTGTGCTGCGCTAGAAGCCATATGCTGTGGTTGTCTCTGTGCAACAGTTCAATGCCCCTTTATAGCCCCTTGTGCTTAAGAAACCTTGTTGTTATGGGCTTCCTCTCTCAACTGTCCTGAGCTTTCTGCCAAAGTTGTCCTTGTTCTTGACTCTAGGCTATGGCTTTTTTCAGGCATTTTTTTCTGCCTTGTATTTGACCCTTTGGTCAAATTCTCTTTAATATTCATTAAGGATGAGAAGTCCAGTTCGTTGAAGTTCCAAATATAAATATTACTAGTTAGAATTGTCCTTCATTCATGTTGAATGTAACCAGGTCATATAAGCCTTAGATAATCAACAACTTGTAGTCCTTGAATTAGTGTATTATTGTTTGTTAGAATGAGTCTCCAAATACATTGCTGTCAAGTGCAACCTCCTTTTGTGGAGAGAAAAAAAAGCTTCAATCTCTAAAACTTGTAATGTTTTACTACCCGGTGCATGAGATCCTCCAAATTTGAGTCCCATATAATAATTCAATTTTTATTCTACAGTGCAGGCAGATGCTTTAGGAGTCATTCATCCTACTTTCTGATTTGATTCAGTGTTTTGCAGCAGTCATCATCTTTTCATTCCTCCTCACTCCCTCCCCCAACATCCTTTCTGAAGTTTATCATTTGTATGTTTTCACACTGCTCCTGCTACTGATCATTGTATAGGGAGCAGTGCAGGGTGCCATCCCTCCCCCTCAGTCCTTCCTACAAGAACTACACCCTGATTTCGAAGATTCCACTCACATGAATCTCCCTGCTAATGCTCTGCGATGACAGTTACATCAGACCTCCACTCATCAACAAAAATTTCCAAGTCCTTTAGCACAATAACTACCCAGCTACTATTTACGCATGAACTATTCACTTGCTTCACTTCCCAGCCAGCCCCAGCACTGTTCAATACAAATGTGACTTCCTGAGGCTGAACTGCATTTTGCTTTCTAGTAACCTTCATCTTTTACACCCTCCCAGTTGCTATCCTGACTAGACTATCCCTTTCCCCTCTCTTGTCCTGTCTTCTTGTCTGGGGGGAAAGTAGCACTGCAGCCCTGAGGCATGATAGCTGCTCTGAGGAAAGCAGCTCTACAGCTGGCAGGGAAGAGTTGCCTATGTCTCCACTTGAAAGTTTTGGGAGGTTACCTGACAGCAAAGCTAGGGAATACTCTGTTGGTGCAGAGCAAACCTTATAGCTGTGCTTTCCTGTTGAAACTTAATGTTGTGCATGGGCTACTCCACTGAGAGTAAAGCTGTGAGAGTGCAGTGTGGTTATCTGTGTCCTCAAGGGAGGCTCCAGTCCCGGAGGTCAGACTCTTCCTTTCATTAGGCACTGAATGGGAAGAATGTCTCAGTTGGCTGCAGCTGCTTGTCCATCGTGTTCCAGGACCCCGAATCCTCTCTGATGCTCTGGGCTGTCAGTAGCTACCTCCGAGGCTGCCAACACCAGCTCTCTGCTCTACTTTCAGTCTTTGTAGCTTCTGCTCAGGAACCTGTGGGGGAATTAATGGCATCCCTAATACATCACTGCTCAGGGCTAAGCAGCCTCTTGCAACATGCTGTAAAATTTTCAATTTGCAAATATACATTCAACTATAAACCGCTTAGGATTAGAAGTGTCCCCTGAGAAACTGTAGAAAGTGTGTAAAGCCTTATATGCTGCTTAAGCAAGTGATGGGGGAGCTTGCAAGGAGTCTCAAGGCAGCTGTGGGATCATCAGGGATCAGGGACCAATCATGAGAAGGGAAAGATGGTAGGACAGACCTGTGGGGAAGACCATGGAATTCAGTCAACCAACCCACTTTTGGGAGAAAACGGCTTTCCTTTCCTCACATCCTTCCACATATGCTGCTCTCTGCACAATAGAGCAGAAAGGCTGCCTGCTCAGCAGAGGCACATTGAACCTATGGTGTTTAAATGTTACAGTTTGTGAATCCCAGATGATTTTTGATGTGTGTGTCTGTGATTCAGCTTGAGCAGCACAAGTAGAGCAAGAATAAACATGGCAGGTGAGAACTTGGAGGATCTACACACAGCTTTTGTGTTGCTGAGGTAAACAGCGTCTGTATGACTTTTAGGAATTTGAGTCCTTGTGAGATTGTCAGAAAATGGTGGTTTGGAGGTTCCTGCATAGGCTATTGTGCCATCAAAAAGGCAATCCTTCAAAGTGATATGCATGTCTGTTTCCTTGGCTTTTGGTAGCTGGTAGTATATAGGTAGGATATGATCAAGACACAGCCAGTGCCTCAGAGACAGTACTTCTGTTTGAGCTCCAGCAATGCCAGCACAGACCCTCGGATTGAATTTTACACTTTAGATCCCAGCTATGGTCTATTATATTCACAGAAGCTTCTTTGAACTACTCAGTGGTATTTTAAAGTTTGTTTTAAAAGTTTATTTTAGATTCAAGTTGAAAATATTTCAGCATTCAGGAAAAATAAATTCAGAATTTATTAATTTCTCCTATCCTGGCTGTAATGTCGGCTCTTCCACAGTGGCATTTTCAGAGCCTTATTATGTTTCGCTTCCTTCTTCTCTGTGGTCACTTGACTGAAGCAGCTCCCCAACTTCACATTTCCATTTTTCACTTCTTTAAACAGAGACCCATTTGCCTTTAATGAGCTTCACAGAATCACTGGAGTCTTCTGTAACTGTACACAAGGAATGATATTTAGTAACCCCTCAGAAATCACCAAGAGAAATGAGCAAGGAGGCCAATATGGATAATCCAGACTCTGAATTTAGGGCCATGATGGATGAATGAACAATATCAGGTGGTGTGGTAAATCCTCCAGCCTACCATCAAATTGTTTTGTATCCTATGATGGTATTAGTGGGTTGGGTGAAGAAGCTTGTTGTTATGAAACAAAGATGTCTTCATTAGGTACATGTGTCAATACTTCTTGAAGACTTCCCAGTGAAACAAATTAAGGTCCTAGCCTTCTCTACAGGCAGTTTTGTTTATTTAGGTGTTGTTTTCTATGGTCTCTGACTTGGAGGATCTGAGAGGACAGCAGTTACTTTCTCTAAAGATTTCTAAATGGATGAAAGCATGGCTTTGTATAAATAGAGATGGAGAGCTGGGACTCTTGGGCTCCACTGCTTCTGATGGCATGAAGTATAAGCATCAAATAGGGAATAAACATTCCACAAATTTTTACAGCTGACAACAGTCTGAATCTGTTGATCTGAGTGACTTCGTAGCTGACCACTCTCCTCTTCTGGGCATCACATAATGGCAGTAATAAAGACACTTCAGAGAACATGTTAATTACCTACTCATCGTCCAGCAAAGCAACCTCTTCTGGCTTCTGTTTTGGATGCTGAATTACGCCCCTCATCCTCATAAGATGCAGCAGCTCCCAGGATGGTCTACGTAGGCACTTGGATTTCTGATCACTTTGAGAAGTTGGCTGTTAACAGGCTGCTCTTAGACTTAAGTGTGGAGCTGTTTGTTACTGCCCTGCTGCAGGACTAAGGCTTTAAATAATGAATGTACAACAAAACACACACACATCCTTGGATATATGCAAAATAAATACAGAAAATATCTGACATTTTCACAGTAATAGAACGTACATGAATACCACTTCACAATAAGATGACTGTTGCTGCTTAAAACATGCATTTTTCCCCATAATATTATCCTAGTGTTTGATAATTCATTTTAAGAGAAAAATATGTCAAGTGAATTTGGATATGCTGAAAATTTGCATATGAGCACCATTCTACATAAAAGTCCTTCCAAAGCCCTTGAATATAAATGAATCTAAGTTATTTCCATAACACGTTGAACCATTATGCCAATGAATGAAAAGCTCCTCCTAATGCTGTCAATTTATGTTTTAGATTGTGTAACAGGAGTGTAATCATACTGCAAAAGTTTCCAAAGCAAGAATACTCACATCCAGTGTGCTGTATGTTAGCCTAGTTTAAAATATATTTTACTTATTCTTGTGCTGATAAAACTGCACCTCACTATAAATACTTGTGCAGTGACGGAGAATTTCTGTTCACTGCTTTATTATCAGTCATATAATATTCAGAAGAGAGATTATTTCTCATTTTTCCCATCCCAAACAATTATCCTGTCAGGCTTATCAGTAAATATTCTGAGCATTGCTTTAAGAAATTACCTGTGACACCTGCAGTATGTTCTCACACATAAGGAGCAATAACATTGTCACTAGAAGCAACTTATTAACAATGCTTCATGTAATGCTGAGTTATATTTATTACAATTTTGTGATACATTCCTATCCATTAGTCTAAAACTAAAAGCAGGAAAGCTATTTAAAATATATCTCTAGCTGAAATCATCTGCGTCCTTAATTATTAAATGCAGTTTTCTGAATAACAATGCTAAGTTCAAGTTTGTTTTATAGCCTATGGGGCTATTCTGTCAGCAGTTCAGCCCTGGGAAATCAGCTTAGCCTACTTGTAGGTCCCAGACATGAAGAAAATATAGGGAACTTTGTTGAAGTCTGCCAGCACAAGACCAGATATACTATCTTATCCTGCAACCTCAGCTCTGCTATACAGCTTAAGAAGCTGAGATTAGGACTTTGTGAGTGTTAGGAGACTTGGGGAAATGGCAACTTTCTAAACATTTATTGATTAGTTCACTTTACCCTTCCTTCCTGTAGATTCTGTTTAAATTCCCAATAAATTTCTTTTCTCCATTAAATTTGGTTCTCTGCTGAGACCTCACTTCTCTTCGAAGATTTATGTCACTTATTTGACTGTCATTTACTTTGTTGTTCATTCACTTCATTACACTCTTTGCAGGTTTTTTTCTTATACTACCATTAAGTCTGCAAAGCCTAGCATTCAAAACCTATCTTCAAAGATTCATTTGAGGCAAATGAGAAATCCTGTTGACTGGAGAGTCATTCAACCAGGACACCCAAAGCTATTCCAAACTTTCCACTTGAACAAGACATGATAAACTCTTCCACCAAGTCGCTAAGGAAATGATCACCTGCACTTAGCAGATCAGGTGGCATGGTGCAGGTTAAACATCTAACATTTACCCGTTTTTCATAATTACCATAAAAGATGAGGTTACTAACTTTGTAAATAATCACTGCTGAGAACTCTTGGGTGAAGTCAGGAGGATGAGAGGCTGAGGAGTAATGAATCCAGCAGCAGAGCTGCAACAGAGATTTCTCATATCAGTTTTGGAGGCAGCTGCCTGTCAACAAAAAGGCCAGTTGTTGTCTCTCACTTCTGGATGTAGGGTCACTTGTCTCAGCAATGATGCCCTCAGGGTTTGACTACGATTCCACTCTTCACTGCAGGAGGCAATTGGGACACTGTTCACTCCTTCCCATAATCATACTTCAAGTGGAGCCTGACAAGGAAATTGCCTATCCCCAAATCTTTCCTCTTTTCCATTTAGGACAACACCAAGAAATCAAGACTGCAACCAGCCTGTCTCCTCAAAGGAGATGTAAGGAAACTCAGTTCTGCTGTCACATTAAAGCCCCCAGTAGTCAGTATTTTACCAAGAAGAGTCTTCTCCTTCAGTCTCAAGAGTCTTCTTACTTATCTTTGTATTCTTAAATCTTTTGTCATAATCCAGTTTGTACAGAAACTATCTTCCATGGGCTAGATGGCCTTTATGTGTACTTTAGCATTACTGCCAACAGTATGGGACAGAAATTAAATTCTTTTTCACAACTTCTATCAGCTCATTTTAATGATTTAAGGCTTCTAAAAGACATCTATGGTCAGATGGAACAAGGTTGGTCAGAGTTTTTCGAAGGAAAAAAGAGTGTATTCATGAAGAGGAAGAAGGTACATGACACCCAGACTGTGCACTATCTATCACTTCTTCTGGCAAGCTTTCAGAAACGAAATTGAAAATCAGCTTATTTTTGCACAAAGATTTTCAACCAGCATCATGTGTTAGTCTAGATCATCACCAAAAAAATCTGACTCTTGAGTGTTATAAAAGTCTTACATCAGGATACAAATATCTTCAAAAATATTTGGGGTTTCCAAAACTTTAATCTGTCTGAAAGAGGCAGGTAGCAATTCTGATGAATTCAGAAAAAAATGGTGAAATCAGAGAACAAAAGTGAATTAAAGCCCTGACTATCTTGGTGGGGGGGGGGAGGATGGAATAAAAAAAAAAAANAAAAAAAAAAAACAAACAAAACCAACCCTACAGTACCCCAGGGTCTGATTTGTTAAACCATTTCAGTTTAATGCTAAATTATCTGGATTTGAAAAAGGCAATACAAATAAGATATGATCAAAAGTAACAGGAAGAATATATTTGTTTAAGATATTTATGCAGATGTTTCCTGCAATTCAGCAATTTGTGAGTAGCAAAATGGGCCCCATTTGCATTGAGCTTCTGACCTGCAATATAGCTATAAAGATACCGTTGAGATTTGTCTGTTCTCTACAGCTAATCTGCTGGCTTGATTCCCGAGGTTTGTTGAGGACCATGATATGTATTGTACAATAAACACCACACAGAACGTTTCCGAAGAAAGCTCTGTCTCAAAAATAAAATAGTGACATTTTTAAATGCCAAGGATTATCAACAGGTGGAAAATAATAAGATATCACTCTTTTGGGATTTCTTTAATGCCTTTAATCCAGCAACGAAAATTCAGGACAGATGTGTATGGTTGGTTAAAGAAGGAGAAGCCTGATTCTTTAGCAAAGAATCTAGGTGAATCCTTTCTACACACCATCCTTGAAGAATGTTTAATATCCAGTTACTTGATGTGCACAGAAATTCTAAGGTACCTGGGGAAAAAGAAAAATTATTCTTATTTTTAACCTGATCAGAACTGAAATTACTAGCAATGCTATGAAAGACCTTGTGCTCAGGAGATCTGTGGCTTGATGTCTTAACTGAAGAGGTCCAGAGAAGAGAAAGAGAATTAGCCGTAGGCATTCTGAACATCTGGCCAAATAAATTTCCAAAGTTTTGGAGATTTCTCTATTCCTATTTAAGTATGATCAGACATTTCAGTTAAATGTTCTTAACTCTCTCCAGTGTGAAGAAGCCCTCAGAGCCCTGCACTTCACTCATTCTTAGACTGAACTAAAAGACTTCAGACTGCAGGGTGACTGCCTGGTTCCAGCAAAACTGATGGCAAAGCTCTGATCGAATTCTGTGGAGTCAGAATATCATACTAGGGATCTCTATCACCATTTATACACAGCATAGTGCTGCTTCCTTACATTTAGACACATACACACGTGCACACATACACAACTGCACTGATGTTCTACAAAGCCGTACTATAGGTTGGAACATTACTGGCCAGAGAGAAGAATCCTTAAATTTCCACAGAAGCAAACCTCCTGAAGTCCAGCAAAACCAAAATATTGGCATCCTGAAACTGTTGCTTTTGATTTTCATTTCAGTCAAAGCTATGAGCTGCCTTGTTTCCTGGCTAGCTTTTCAAAATGGGAAGTATGAAGGGCAACTGCAGGCCTGCATAAGAACCCAGGGCAGGGCTTGTCATACTAAGGATGGGAGTCCTGCCCTGCAACAATTTCCTGCATCAGTCGGCATTCTGACTTCAGAGATCAGCCCCATTAGTATGCATACCACCTATACAAGTTTTATTTGTAGAAGTAATGTAGAAGCAGAAAATGCATAGGTTCTCTGCTTGGGGAAAGAAGCGGGTGTGCTGTTCAATGCATTCAAATTAGACTGCCTTTATGGACCAAAGTCCTACTTGTGTGATAAAAGGCAGGGCATATATCAATGTTCCTCTTCCCTACTGCTATTCAATCCTTTATGAAACTCATCCTGAAAACATCTGCTGAAACTCTCTTCCTCTTACAATTTACCTGCTTTAAATAAAAAAGACTTTGGATAGAGCTAAAGCATTTTCTTCTTCCATTGTTAATACTGACTTTGCTTTCCAATTTCTGAAATCTGTCTGCAGCTCACTGCTTCCCTTTCTGAATGTGTAGTTCCAAGACCTCCTTTTTTAACCAAAGAAGATTCACCTGGGAACTGTCTCCTAGGAGATTTAGATGAAGATTTAAGAAGAACATCACATTTTAATCAGAATTGTGCACTTCGCATACAAATAAATTGTCATGTAACAATGGTCTTCCTATTAATAAGAAAACATATTAATGTTAAAATAGAACATACTAGCACAAGAAGCTGGCAGACATTTAGATCTTATTAAAAATTAAAGCAATCAACAAGTTCACAGTTATTCCAGAATGGGAATCTGATTTAAATAGAGTTTTGATCTAATGTGATACCACTAACATCATTACCTGCAAAATAACCCAGTGAGTGGTATTTATGTTGCAAGACAGTCCTGTATATAACACTTTGGTCAGGAAATGCAAAGTGCATTAATTGAACTAATCCTCAAATTCGTGGTTATTTAGTAGTTTTATTGTATTGCTGCATTTTACTGCATTGACTACTTGACAAAAATTTCTGTTAGTCAAGTAAAAAGATCTCCACTGATGGAAAAAAATATTAAACCAGCATATATCTGTGAAAAGGGCTTTAAAAGACACTAGGGGTTTTGTTAGTATGAGGGTAATGAAGTTGCCGTTGCAGCTTTTTTACCTGTTTTTTTATTATCTTTTCATAGCTACAGATGGATTAAAAAGGGATTTAGCTCTGAATTGCCTGTTTTTCTCTGCAAAATTGGCTCCCTGTGCCTGCTGCAGGTTGAAACAAAACCCCTTCCGAACAGAAATTCCAGATCTTCCAAATAACATTAGGAAGGAAGAACTTGGTATCAAAAGGCCAAGCTGTCACTATTTCTTCCTGATGACTCTCATTTAACGGCCATTAAAATGCAAATAGAACTATGATTTTCAGATCACAAAATTAACATTAACAGCTGGAATGATTGATTAAAGGTCATGGCAACTGTATAACTTAATTTCTTATGTAATTGTGTTCAGTTTTCTACAGATTGTTTGGATTTGTGAATTAATTTTAGCTGTTGCCGGATACTGACAGGTGCATTTATTGGTCTCTCATTTTTGTTAATATCTTCCTGTGTGAATGATTTCCTTCTTTCAAAGAACCAGAAGAGTACCCAGAGGGGACACTCTAGAATTACTATCTTCAACTAACAGGTTTTGCAGCACATTAGAAGATCTCTCAGAAGTTTTTTTATTGACCCAGACAAGACCAAAATGACAATTCATGGATAGTCAACAAGTTAGTCCTCTAGGAGCTTTCACATGCATATGTTTACAGAACAGAAAAAAAATGGCACTTAAGTTCCCAAGAGGCTTTGAGCTAACAGCTCAGATCCTATCTGGGCAGACCATCTTAGATCTGGCTTGCTTTATGGGATGAAATAAGCCACAGATAGACCAACTTTCAAATTACTTTAGAGTCAAGACACTGAAAGGATGAGAAAGTAAAGATTTCAGGCAGCACCTGCCTGCTTATATGTGCAAAAATGAAACACAGCTGTAATTCTTATTCTACTGAAAGAGTCAGAGTCATTTTTCAAAGGCTCTCAGAGCAAGATCTGCAAACACTCATCACCCACAAATGCAGATAGAATTTCAGAAGAATCCAGTCCGGGAGTTTGAGCGTTTTTTAAATCCACCTGCTTATTTCAGTGCTCAACTGAAAGCACGTTTAAAAACCAGAGCCCAGGGACAGTTGCTAAGCATTTCCAAAAATGATCCAAGTGAATAGGACTTGAGGCCAGAAAGAGTCTAAGCTAGCATAACTTGTACCTCATCTCTCTCCCACACCCCAGCAAGAATCTGACAGCAGCTTCAATGCCTGCACTTCTCCCCAGTGAGAGCTTTGTTCACCGTCTTCGGTTGCTCAATCTGGAGTCTGCCTGCTAAGACACACAGTTATTGTGTCTATTGGGAGACTAAGAGATTACCAAAATATTTCAACATTTGAAAAGATCAGGGGAGTGTGTCAGTCTGAAGTTAGGGAGACACAAAGTGGCACAGAGATAAAACATGACATATTTTATTTTTTACTTCCCTTGGTACCTGTAGGGACAGATCTCTTTCAGAACCACTGAGACATTCTCAGCTGACAAACTCCTTGGGTTTGTAAAAATGCAAGGCAGTGCCGATATGCCTGCTCCCTTCCTAGGGCAAGGAGCAGCTTCAGAGCCTTCTGCTCTTTCTACTGAAGTTTGCTATAGAATATTGGAGAATGTTTATGGAGCCCAGGCAAGGCAAAGAGCTCGGGTTGTGTGTGCCTGTAGGCAACTTCTGAACCTGCACTGGGCTTTTGGGTCCTACGTTTTCCTTACAAATCTCCCTCTCACACCCTGGCCTTTCAGAATAAGAAAAAGCAGGTCTAGAACATATGCATCAGGACAGGGAGTGTCGTAACCGCAGTGAGATAAGCAATCCCCCACATGGGGGAAAATGCTGGATAGTTTTCATTTTTGTAGTCTTCCCCACTCCTTGAAGTACGATGGTTTAGCTCTAAAAATCCAAGCTGCTTCAGCAATGCCCAAAAGTCTAATTGTTGTTAAAATCAGGAAACAGAGATCCTGAAATTACCCTGTTCAGCCAAATGAGAGCAAACAGGAATTAGAATGGTTAGTTTTCCACAAGCAGACAAAAGGACTGAAATGAAATTAGCCTTTAAAGTTTTCTCACAGAAGGCAGGATAATGAGTCCTTTTCTGTTTAAATGAACTGAGTGTTCTCACAGCAAAAGTCTCATCTCAAAGCTACATCAGTGCTCTTGTAGTCATTATTCTCTGCTACCCACCTTCTGAGATGGCTCATACATGAGGGAGAACAGAGGATCTTGACACTTATGAGAAGAGGATTTTACCTTGTGGGTTTACAACTAGGACTTGTAAAAACCTGAACTTTTGCCCTTGAAATTCTTTGTTTGTCAGTCAAATACAGATTGCATGAGGAGCATGACAAAAGCAGTCCCGCAGCCATTGTCCACATAGCATTATCCCAGTACAGAAGGACTATCTCTAGTGAGGAGAACGTAATTATTTTCAGGCACACTAATTCTTGATTTCTATAGTAAAATTGCCAAAGGGGGGCATCAATATAGGTTATAATGGACTTGACTGCTCCCACAGCCCATCTTTCACATATGCTATTCAACAGCTGTCAGACAGCATCCTTTTGGGTTATACAACATTATCATGGATAAACCAGTCTCTCTTCATCTGAAATTCAAATACATCAGTCATATTTTTCAGGATTTCATTAATATAGAGAGAATTTAACCCTGTTAAAAAATTAAATGTTATTGTCATACATACTTTCCATTACATAGCTGTCAGAGAATGTTAGGAAAGAACCACAGTGGCTTTCAGGGTAGCTTTGTAGACCTATCTCGCATTATAACTCCTTATACATATTAAACCTATATTTTTAAGTTATCTTTTTGAATTCATTTTAAAAATATCTATTATTAATATATAGGGAGAACTGATCTGTATAAAAATAGCTCTGAATTTTTACAGTACTGCAGTTAGTGGACAAAAGGACATATCCTTTTGCCTGCATGAAAATATTTGGCAAAAATACATTTATGAAAAAACTGCTTATTGGCCCAAGAATATTTTGTGTGTAGCACCTAAAAACCTTTGTGAGAGCACTTAAAAATCTGCCTGAAAAGAGGTGGCTCAGGAATACAGCAAAATTTATAGAAAACTGTAATTTCAGGATATGAAATCAGTGCTGGATAACACAGGATTTTCTCTAAGTGAAGAGTAATGCTTTGCCCAAGATCAATACAACTGTAAAATACAATTGCAAGAATCAACCCAATTCAATTAAAGTGTCCTTTTGGCTTAAACTGTCTGAGTAAATTATTTCTAATTAGCAAAAATGGTCAATCTAAACTGATGCAAAAAGGTGCATTTATATATGTATACGTATTTGAACAACTGAAAGGATTAATTAGCTGTTAGTAGAACACTCCTGTGGAGCCAGAAATATGGGTGATTCAGACTCAGAAAGGGAAGTTTTTAATATCCTAATATGAAATCAAATAACCATTTGATATGTATGTTGACAATACTCTTTTTTCTTCACCCACAATTTTGCTAAATTGTGCTAGTACCGAGCCCTTGGCAAAAATATTTCCTTCATTTTGTAAGTGATAAGTAGTCATATTATTATTCATCTAGATTCCCTGAATGGTTTTATTTTTGCAAGCACCTGCTTGCTTTGAAATACGCTTCTCCCTTTGTTTTACCAATATATTCAGTACCTGTGGGTTTTCTGTGCATGTGGGAGAAAGATCTCATATGACAGAGATTTGGGTGGTTTGGATGTTTTATTGCTTTTCTTCAGTACTTCTATATATTTCATCTATACTCCTGCAATATCTCTCTAATTGAATTTGTAAGTTGGAAGTTTAAGTGCATTTAGAGAACACTTTATACATATCATCATCTTGCTGCTACTTGCTTTCAATTAAGATAAAGAGCCCATATTTTTGTTTTGTTGATATTGGTTCATATTTCTGGAATTGTTCATATTTTCATTTAAGGTTTTGACACTCTTCTGAAACACTCACTGAAGCCTCACAACCATTCCAGAAAGAAATGAAGGCTATAAAGTAGAAATAGCTTGTCCAAATTTACAGACAAAGTGAGGATCAGACTTGAGATTAGATGCCCTGGTTTCAATCCCACCCCACCGAAGCCTGCAGATGATCTGTCATTGATTTCCTTTGACTTTTGACCAGGCTCTGTATCATCTGTCTCTTCTCACTCTGATTTCATACAGTGCATTACTGTAATCTTGCTAGGGGTTATGAACTTCACTCTTTTCTAACATTGTAGTTAGTGCATGCCTCTGTTATAAGGGTCTTCAACTACCTGGTAAAAATAAATAAATAAAATTTGAACTGATCTTTGAATGGATGGAAACACCTCTGGTTTAAATGGAGGGTATTGTAACCACATCAGGTAATGTAGGAGCGTGCATTTTGCCAGCCACTACTAGCAAAGGCTGCTGAAGCTTTCTTTCACTTTGCTGGTAATTCTGAAGCTGATTCTGCCTCTGAGTGACAAACTATTCTTGCAAGTGGAGATGATTGTTAATTTTTTTCCCCTGTTATTATTTGACTATGAATTTCTTGAATGTATGCATTGTTTCAAACACTATACTGACTGCTTATTCTAAAATAATTCCCTTTCTGCATTTTATGCTTGAGTAATTCATAGAAGGTATTCACTGTTTGAAATGTCACATTCTAACTCTTTGGATTGAGCATATAGTTTCTTGGCATGTTTCTATGCTCTGATTATACATCATAACTTTCAGACTAGTATTTCTATTTTAAAAGCTCACTTTTTTTTTTAAATCCAGTTGTTTGGCTTTTTTTTCCTTATGAATTTACTAGTCAGTTTATGAAAATTTACTTAAGATATGAGCTTTCAATAAGCAATCTTGCCAAAAGGTTCAGTGGCCAGAGTTTCAATCCTGAATAATTATTCTGGCTGGAAGTTTTTAAGCAGAGCCTAAAGAGTTAAATGATAAGATTACTAATACACATAGGAAAGTTTCAGGGATATTTATCCAACCATCTTTCTCATATAAAGCACCCATACCACTATTAGAGATGATGGATTTCTATGCTGACCCTAAGAGAAGACTTTTTGTAGCAGATCCCTCTGCAGAAGGAATTATAAAAGTGCATCAGAAATATAACTGAATCTTTTGACATCACAGAAATGTGATCTGTGTGATCTGATTCCTCTCCCTAAAACAAAGCACTTGTAGAAGTCAGACAAACTAAAAGCTTTATGCTTTTATGTGTGTGTGAGAGAGAAGAGACAGGGAGGAAAGAGAGAAATTTTGCGAACATTTTCCAAAACCAGTAACCCCCCTGTGTTTCATGTTTACAGTGTATCTTCTTTGAGGTTCTGAGACTCTCTTAATTGTATGCTTTCACTATACTGTGAACACTGAAAGACTATTAAGTAATACTGTTGCATAATCAGTTATTATTAACAATAGTAACAAGCAAACCCAAATTTGATTCATATTATTTGCCAATCTGACATCTTTGCTGTCAGTAAATATTCATGCAGTCAAGCTTCACTTCCACTGATGTTCAAAACATTGATTTTTACATTTGAATACTGAGATATTCAGAAAACAAACTAAAAAACACATTTAAGTTTGATTGTTATAATTTTATTTGAGACGGGTGGTTATCTAAGTCATTCAACCAGAGAGCAGAAACAATGCATGAGACTTGGATAATTAACACCAGGCTGGGAAGTAGTAAATGTTTGTGACACCTCTTTGTGAGCTAGTCCAATGGTGAAAACACATCTGGGAAGAAATTCTTAACCATTAAAAACATATGAAAAGTAGACCCCACTTTACTCCCTTTTATTTGCTGATCTCTCTCTGGATTAACACAATTGCTGAAGTAGTCAATCACCCTTCTAATGTGCTTCAAATTTCTAAAACAACAGAGTTTCTCCACGTTGTTTCATAAAGACTGAGCTCCCAAAGGACTCTGTGTCTCAACCTTGCAATTGGAAAGCACTGGGAGCCACTAAAGCTGCTTGAAAAGAGACAGCTACCAGCATCACATAACCTGCCATGACCATTATGCAAACAAGACGGTTCCCTGGCAAAGCAATCCACCAAGCTCTAGAGTGTATAGCTGTAGTTCAGCTAGTAGCTTTGAATGAAAACAAAAAGTTGCTGAAAGGATAAGGTGTTGTGTAGAAGTACTTTTCACCTATCCTCTCTTCAGCATTGACACGTAAATATCTCTCCAACCTTTTCCTGGAAAAAGGAGTTATTAATTACAGGCATCAAAGGATTGTCCTGCAAAGCCAGCATGGACCACATGCTGGTCTGAGGAGTGAACTGTCTTTGGAGAGCCTTAGCTTTGACTATAGTCACAGTGATCTGTTAATTTTCTGGTGAGAAATACTTTAAAACCATTTCTCTCTCCCATAAGGCTCTTACAAAACTGTTAACAAGAAGAGCAAATGTGTGATTATCAACCTTCCCTAGACCCACTAGACTCCAGACAAGCTGAAGGCAACAATAATAATCCCTTCGCAGATTGCAGCAAACAAATTAAGCAAATACTAAAAGTAATGGTGGGAATAAATGTAGTTTGAATGGAAAACTCAGAATCATAAGAAAAGGAAAAGCAAGATGTAGGAGAGGTCTGGACTCACTGAAGAAGATTGTCGTGTTCCAGCAAAGAATAATCTCGTTTTTTATTTTTTTTAATTATATTTTTTTAGTTGTATTTCTCTCACAATTCCATAACTCCACAAGTATAATTACCAGAGCTGCCCTAGAGAATTATCCAGGCACTCACCAGTGTCTTCAACAGACCTCTTGACAAATCTATCATCTGCATCATTCTCTTGACAAATCTATCATCAGCATCATTTTGTACAAAAAGTTTGAATTGCTACCAAGAGCCAAAATGCAATCTCCTCACACGGAGTAGGACTTATCAATAAAAGATTTTGCCTCTTGTTGCTTTGCTTTGCTTCCAACCATTCCTCAGACAGGCTAATGTTAGTAATGCGGAAGAAAACTCATTCTACCATTTCAATGTTATCAACATGCATTTTTACCTCTCACTGTCCTGTTCAGTGAAGGTGTTTTGTTTGTTTATGAAGCACGACAGGGATCTGGCACCTCACAAAAAAGAAAAATGTAAACAAAAGATCAAGATTCCTGCTGCTGAAGGTTTCAGGAATCACTGGAGCACTCCGGCTCTCCCAGGGCAGTAATTCAAATTACGTTGCCACTTAAACATCCAAAACCAGGCTGTGATTCTGTACACTAAGTATGTCTAACACTGGGTTCTCCAAAGACTGCATCCTCTTCTGTTTAAGGAAAAAAAATACTGACTACTCTATTATGAAAATAACTAGGCATGTTATAGCAAACAAATTTCTTGGACATGATATAGTAATTTTCCTTTCTTTCATACAAGAAATAGTTCCTCAGATCCAAAATAAAACCTTCCTAAATATATGAATGTCTTTGGTTATTCTTTCTTTGCTTATTCATAAGTCATAATGTAACAGATGCTGTTCTCTGTAGCTCCAAACTGAAAGACGTTTTGCACTTTCCCTATTTTTTAGATTCTGAAAATGCTGAAGCTGGTGATTTTAAACCTCCTACTTACTCTCAAACTTGCAGAATCAATCTCTGCAATGGTTACTTTCTTCAAGTCTTTCCCATATACCAGTAAACAGGTATATAGTCTTCTCTTTATTGTCTTGTGTCTGAAATGAAGGTGGAAATTAAGCATTCTTTATAGATTTACAGCTAAAGGTTTTTTTCAAGATGTTGTCAAACAAAGCTAAAAAACAGTACAATTCCACTGGGTGTTTACAAGAAGTCATTTATTGGATTAAAATTGAAGGGATTATTTTAAAAAGTATGAACTTCTAAGTGGTATCACAGCTTCAGATTGATATACCATAGCAATATGCAACAAGAAATCTTGTCTACTGTGAAAACTGGATGTGAATCCAAAATCACAGCTGTAGGCAGGAGAGCAGCAGTGAGAGAAGGATTACAACCAGTTAGTGTTTGATTCTCTGAAACTTGAGAAAGAAACTGCTTCCAACTTTTCTTTATAAACCTGAAAGAGACTCTCTGCCAAAAAAAAATAACCATTTCTGTAGCCCATTTTGCAAAACTGGGTGCAAACCAGAATAATGAAAGCAGGAAAAGGCAAAATAAAGCAGAGTTTAATGCAGACTGTTGCAAGGATCTGAAAAGAAATGGATGAAAACATTTTACTAGGAAATGAAGGTACATAAAATAGTTGTTGAAGGCTTTTCTTTTCTAGTAAAACACACAGTTGCTGCTGACAAAATAACAAAATCCAAAAATATTCCCTTTCAGTCTTCAAAACATTTGGTCTTTAGCTTACAAAACCCAAAAAATCCCCTCCGTTTTACAAGTTTTCTGAGAAATTCTTCTCTATTTTCTTTCCCATGAGGAAAAACAAAGTTCTGCCAAGGCATGAAATATTTATGTTTTCCACATTTAATTTGCAGTGTAACAAAACAAAAAGCCAGCTTCTTTGTGAACAATTCCAGTTTTCTGGCTCTCTCTGCCTCCCAGTCGTGATGCAGGAGTAGTCTCATGGGATTTCCTGGGAAACTTGCCTCTGACCTCTGTGGTCACAAGGTTTCACATTCCACCTCCTTTGCTCCTCTATGCACAAGGATTTTTGTCCTCACTACCTGTTTGTGAGGTGTTCTTATTCCTCTCACCACTGTCTGTCACAAGGCAGGGAAGGGACATATTTCTGAAATGCCCTGATTGCCCACAGCCTCCCTTTCCGGTCACAGCAAAGAAAAGCTGCAGCAACACTTGTCTCCCTGCATCTGTTTGAAACTGAGTGGTGGATAGGAGAAAGCGCCTTGTGGTGGATGGCACTGCACGTGGGATGAAGGTGTGAGGCAGGCCAGGGAGGCCAATGGCCAGGAGCCACTGTTGCACAACTTGGAAGGACCATAGGTCTGGCATCCTGCTGGCACCTTCCCCTGCTCAGCCTCAAAGCCAGGGGGCTGGGCTGGCATTCACTAGTGACCCTTCCTTTCATGCACCTCTTCCATTAAAAGATCTTTGTAGAAGAGAGTGTCAACATCCCTGACACCCCTCTCGGGTGTCACACTTTGAGGAGAGAAGCACCATTTTCCTAAAGCAGACTGGAGGGGAAACACTTGTCCTGCATTAAAGAGGATAACTGTCTTCTAATCACATTCTTTGTGCAGAGCTGATGAGCCAACAGCTGATGAAGCAAAGGAAGACATTTGTCTAAAAGTTCCATCGTTCCCTGATTATCACATTTCCTGAAGCTTGCCTCAAAGCCTCAGGCACGGAGTAGCTGTCAGTTCCTGGAATCTCCATCCTGGCAGTCCTTCTGTCCACTCAGCTCCTACAAACACACATCACTAACAGTATCCTAGATCTTATGTGTCCTCCCATGCAGCCTGGTTCTTGTTTTGCCTTTTCCCATTACTTAATGAGCTCTTGAGTTTGACAACTATTATCCCTAAACAGACGTCAGTACAGACACAAATCTGATGTGGAGAAAGCATCAGGATATTGTCATATTCAATGTGAAATAAATAAAATTTCTCAAGTCACTTTGATGTCATTAATACTGGCAAAAAATGTTAACAATGAAAATTTTTAGGATGCATTTTCAAGTGAGTCTATGTCCCTCACATCAAGTTGACTTCACAGCACAATCAAAGTTACCACACTGAAAAATTCCTGTCTCATTTTACATACTGTTTCACCATGTCTCTGGACCACTTCTGTGTTTGGTGATGACGTACTACAGAGGGTTTCCCTCTAAGAAAATCTGCCTACTGCCTTAGAATATTTATACTGGGACATTAATATCTCAAAGCCATTTCAATTTTTTTAATTCCACACGAAATATAGTGCTCATATCCAGAAGCTTCTCATAAGCTTTAAGTGCCCTCCTTCTTTCTGTCCTAAAGTCAACTCCAAGTTTTACTTGTGGAAGCACTATTCTTCAGTGTTTTCTGTATTTCCTTAATTACATTTACTTTCTGAAAGCTAATGTGGGAAGGTATTTTAGAACCATCTTCTTTGGTGACAGGTGGAAATTACTAATTTTTTTGTAAAAGATCATGTCAACATTCCTGACACCCCTCTGGGGTGTCACACTTCAAGGAGAGAAGCACCATTTTCCCAAAAACAGCCTGGAGGAGAATCTCTAGTCCTACATTAAAGAGGATATTGGGGAAAATTTTACACTTTTTATTCAGGAAAATGCCTGATGTCTTCTGTAAGAGGTTTGCTAAAACGTTAAATTAAAGGTACCATATTCTGGAAGTCTGCCTGATCTGAGCTTACCACAACATACTTGACATATAAGCTTGATGCTGAAGACTTATATCTGCATGATTAGTTTCAAGCATATGCACAGTTAATTCAGGAACTATTCAATATCTGAAGGGATACACTGGGACAATTCTAATCATAAGTTGCATCCACATATTTCAATATGTGTCAAGATCCCAAAATAAAATACTCCATTTTGATTCAGAGAAGAAAACTTTCATGTTTTTGAAAGAGAAAAAAAAAAGTTACTTGAATCTTTTGTTATTTTAGTCGCACAGAGAATTCCCATGTCCCTGCCAAAAGGCTCCTATCTGATATTGGGCAGGGCATTTAGACTGACATGCTTTTAAATGATCACTATTTGCCTGTTCCACATATAGAAAATGTGCAATGGGAATTCCTGGAGCCAGATTTGCATGCATAGCTGCAGCTGTCTATTAGACCTATGGCTTGAACTCATTCATTTCAATAAAATCATTAGCTTAAAAAGTCAGGCCCTGGGTATTTTGAGCAGGTTATGAAAGTGGTTGTTGAGTGCTGTTGAGACTTACCCTTTCTGTATGATTGACCTACTGCATCAGCCAAGAACTTGAGCTCCTAGGCCATCAACAGATGCTTGTTATCAAAAACTTCTTTATGATACACCCTGTAAAACATATTTTGGTAAAGTGTTCAGGGTTTTAACAATCTGCTCTAATTGCATGAGGAAGTAACTATTTTTGAAGTATTTCCCTTTTAAAATAGTTGACTTAAATATATCCAAACTGATGAGAGCCCTGTCAAAACAAATATTCACACTCAGTTTACTAACACATGAAGCAATAGTTCCTTAGAGAAGTGGTGACCTTATTAATGAATTTCAGTGATACAAATGGTATCACCATGCTACTGCTAGGACTAGGTTGCATCATTTTCTCACAACAGTCTAGGCAATGTAAGTAATTTATTTTCTGCCTTACTACCCGACCATACCTCATTTGTGTGTTATAACAGTTTATGTACTTTTGTGGCATGTCACTGCTGATGATCAAAAAATGTGGAAGTGCCAATTTTGAAATGGTTTGATCAAATACAGATTCACCTTCTGAATTTAGCTGTACAGAGGAGCAAAGAAAAAAAAAAAATTGTACTTCCCAAACAGAAGCCTGTGTACAGTGTGAGATTGCCTGTCAGTATCAGAGAAGTAGAATATAAGAGCACTTTAGTTCTTTAAGAGAGACATTAAAATGTTAGGGAACACATTGTAAGACTAAACTGAGAATGCTTGAAAGTAGAAATGATCTTCAGGTGTAGTTCTAATCTTGGCTCCCATCCACAGCAATACCAGGCTTTCAGTCCTCCTCTCTGTGTACCTTTTTATCTGTTACACAAAAACTGCTAGGAGCATTCTCTATGATCTGTAGAAGTAAAGGAGAGAAATCAAAGGTTGTGCCAATATAGGAATGAGATTGGATTTTTCCCATATATAGCTATTCTGAGTTCTCTGAGGGCAGGTATGAAAAGCTTGTTGCTCAAAACCAGTGGCAGAATAGAAAGTGTATCCGTTCCTGGATGATTTCAGCATCAAGAAACATCTCAAGAGAAAATCCTCTTCCAAAGGAGCCTGTAAACACCATGGTAAATTGACCCAGACAGGAAGGAATGTACTGTAAATATGATTCCTATAATTACAATTACTGCTGAAACCTGCACTGAAACAAGAAACAAAGATTTGTGGATAATTTCTTTTGCACAGTGATTTTCTGTTTGCTGGCTTGGCATATGGCATACCTGTCAGAGTATGTGCTGGCCAGCAATAGATAACAGGAACAGGTGTATGAAAAGAAAGGAGACTTTTGCAACATGGTAAGTGAAGCAAAATAAATAATATCATCAGTGAATTTCAGTGTTTTGCTTTTTCACAGTAAATACTTCTACTGATCGGGATTCTTCAACTTTCTTATATCAGACTGTTGTCCAGTGACCCTTTTTTTTTTAAGAGTTAAAAAAAAAAAAAAGTGGATGGATATCCCACCTTATTTCTCTAAGCATTCAGCATTTTCTTTTCGAGCCACGTCGATCAGCTTGAATTTGCCAGCCAAGTCACTCGATTTGTGCTGTGCTCGTTTTCTAGCTGAATCCAGGTGTGAGTGCTCCTAGCACGAATACTGATAGATGAGTGTAAAAAATTGCTTCCTGAGAACACCTGCACCTGTCACTGTGTTACTTGTCACTAGATTTTAATTTTCTGAAAACATTCAGAAATGTTAGGTGAATTTCCACTGCAGGCAAATATAGAGAAAAAAGAGTGAATTCAGCTGGAGGAACTTCGCTTCCCATTTTACCTAGTGAGTCTTTCAGTCCCAGCATGTGATGTCCTGGGGATCTTGAATTTCATAGGAAGTTTCACAGAGGAGGCACTGCCAAGTGTAGCAAAAAAAAGTTAAAACCCATTTTAACACCAGAGTGTCTACAGACTTGAGCCAAATGGACACTCTGCTTAACTTATCTGAAGTGTGAACAAAACGTCTCTCTTTGTTATTCATTGTGGTCCCAATATGTGAAAGAGGAATGGTCTTTACAGAGAATTTGAGAGATGAGGCCAAGATTGAGTTTATAATGAAAAACAAGTTTCGACCTTAGCTATGCAGAGCCAGTAGCCTCTCCATAATACAACTGTCAGTTCAATTTCTGTCAGTGATATAAACATGGAATTGAAATAAGTGTTAGACTAGGATTTGGATGAAAGTTTTAATCAGAAGAGCACCTGCACTCCAAGTCTTATTAAACCGTTGAGGCTGAAATTGTGTGTGAAACATTGCCATCCAGTGGCTGTTTGTACCATTTCCAACCTGCCACAAAAACATTTGTGAAAGAGAAAAATGTTGCAGATTATGTCATTCCTCTTGTCTTTTATGAAACCACAGTGGTCTCTGCATTAGCACCACAATTCTAGACAGAAAGTTCAAATAGTGATGCTCTGAAGTTCTTTCAATTTTTCTTTTTAAGTAAACATTTGTTTCTTATAGCAGTGCATCATATCGACATTTATGTCTCTCAAAAAATTTCACTACTGCATCTACAGTGTATCCCTCAAAAGAGGAGTTTGCAACTGTGCGGTGGAAGCCCAAAGGAGTGAAATGACTAGTCAAAGGCCATGCAGCCCAAATCCTGAAATCACAATAAAACATAACTTTTCTAGCTGAATGTCATTGCTCACTCCCCTGTATGCCACCCTGTGCCTTGGGTGTCCCAGTGTTTTGTCCTTCCTGAAAGATCCACTGTTGATTTTTTCCTCTTATAGGGGTTTGAAATTTTTGAAAGCTCCACATGCTACCCCTGTGAACTAACTCTTCTGCTTTGCCAAAGGACAGCTCAAACATAGGCAGACAGTGAGTTTCCTTCTGCCACCTTGTCACCCACACTCAGCACTGATCTGGAGGGAACATATTTGGTCTTTGCCTCTGTTAATTCCTCCGTCCCTCTGTGGAGGTACCTTGGGATGTTCAGATGACCAGAGAGAGGCACAGCTGCAGAAATTCAGCCAAGGGCCTAATTTCTGTGGAGAACACTGCTGGTTATTAATAAAAGCATCTGCAGCAGTAGCCATATTTTTGCAAAGGGAGTGCAAACCCAAAGGAAATGAGATTGAGAATAGCTGTATTAGTTATTGCTATGACTCAGTTTGTTTGAGTCATAGCCCATATTGGGTGGAAATTAAGAAGCTCTGCTGTTCCAGGTCCATAAACCACTTTCTTCTTATCACCACATTCATCTGATCTCTACTAGGTTGTGTAGATCTGTTTTGTCATCCTTTGCCTGTTGCTAGGTCTGGAATCCCATGACAGTGAAGTCCTGATCACCATTAAAGAAAACTGATGCCCACAATTATAACCATCATCTCACCAAGATGAAAAGCAGTCCTTGTAGCATAAGATTAGAGCTTGTTCCTCAGCTCTATAGAGTTGCAGCATTCAGACAGGTTGCTACAAAAGGACATAAAAGATTTGAGGGTAAATATTTGCTCTGTCTGTGGTAGCAGGCTGGGCCGTATTGGCAGCTAAGTTAGCGGTCCAATTCATTGCAAAGACAAGAGGATTAGCACAAAAATATAGTTTATTTCGTTAAAAATAAAAGTAACTATAAAATTGCAACACTCAGGCAAGTAAAACAAAGAAATTAGAAGCCCTATACTCCCAAAATATTTCAAATTTTACCTTTTGGAAATCTGGCCCTGGCTAGCGAAACTCAAGAGAAGTCCAGCAATCCTATTCAATGCTGTCTTAATGGAATAAATCAAAAGGACACTATATAACATGCAGCTCTGGGACTGATTCATCAAGCATTACCCTGTCTTATAGCTGTGCCTTGTAGATTATTCATCTATGCATCTAAAGAGTCAAACACACCAAGCAGTAACCCATCCCCTCCCCTAATGAAAAGGAATCCATAAGTCTTGCTGTAAATCTGCAGAATATCAGAGGATTATAGTATTCAAACAAAACATCAGAGCCTTTCAGGCTTTCTGCTTTCTTTGCTTTGCTAATTAACTTTTATGTAACTCATTGTATCACCAAGCTGCAACAGGCAGCTGGCACACTAATCCATCTGCAAGGTGACCCCTGTTGTGTGCTATGCAGATTGGGATATTGATATGCTGTTGTGGACTGCAAGACATATCTGTTTCTGTCCCTTGTCTGTCATTTGTAGATACAAAGGGAGGAATGGCTGAGTGTCTAACAAGAGAGCTTGATCCCACCGTATGTCTAGGCTAATGCAGGGAAGAATAAGACTGGGATAACCATTCTCACTTAGGCATTATGGTGATTGGCTTCATTATTGTGCCTATGATTGATCTGTGCTTTGAGCGACTTAGTCAAATCAAAGCGTTAAATAGATACAGCTTTTGTGATTGTTAATTTTGAGGCAGGATTCAGTGCTTTTTAGCGCGTTATCATTGCTCTCTCTGCATTTGACTCTATATAATCAAAGCCCCTTTGGGAGCCGTGACTTACTGCAGTCAGACTTGCTGCAGTTATGGAGGCCCACAGAAAAGATCAACACTTTTTCTTAAGTCCTCTAGGCTTATTGTAAAGGCATCGGAAATGATGATTGCTATAAATATTTTTCTGTGGGATTTACTCTGCTGTGAAAAAAAAGAGGCAGGTGTTTAAGTTATTAGAAGTACATCAAAAGTTTGCCACTTAATACCAGCCTAGAGGTATGTTTACCAGCGATAACACCAAAAATGAGAAAAAAAGTTCTGCAGGAATTAGGATTTGTCAGGTTATTTCAGAAAATTTGGGATCATTTTGGGAAAACCAATTTTTAGAAGAGAGGGATGTATGAAAGCAGCATTTCAGCAGTCAGACTCTCTAAATCCAAAATGTAGGAAACCTTTCTTGCATGAAATAGTGTGTTTCAGTTTCTAGCAATATCTTTTAAAGAGTCAGTCAAAGATTATAAAGTTTACTTGCCCTGGGATCCCCAGGTGACAGGAGAAGTATGGGCAATAGCTTGTAAAAAGTCATGTTTCACCTGCACAGATCCCAGCAGCACCAAGACTTTCCCACCATTTCCAACACACCATTCAGAATATGCATCTGAACCTCTTCCTTGGTAGCACAGCACTTCAAATGCTTTTATGCCTGTCAAAGAAACTGGAGTATTAACGGATTTGAGAGCCCATTTGTCATTACACACAAATTATTCTCATATATATTATGCCCCATCAAAACAGTACTGCATGTTCCTCTGTCCCCAGCTCAAGAAAAAAAAAAAAAAAAGAGTTTATTAATTCAAAAAGAACTACACATAGATTTCTAGTAATGTTGATTTTTGCTCCTTCAAGTGCTACAGTGATTTTTCGAGTAGCCCAAATTTTGTAACTTATTGGAGTAGGGGGAGGGGGTTAAAAGCCAGAGAGATGCAAATTAATTCTCTGGAATGTTTCTAAGTGGGGTTTTGAGTGGATTTCCAAGAATGTGCTCTTTTAGAGAAAGAAGAGACTTTTCCTGAGAGCAGTGAGCGTTACTGATTTACTAAAGTTGATATTGACTAAGCTACCTGGTTACAGTCCCAGGCACAGAATTATTTGCCTTCCAGGCTGCCAACATTAAGTCCTTCAGCTCATCTCTATTTACTTCAGACAGCCCAGGATACAGGAAAAAGGATGCAGGCTTTCAATAAGAAGTCAGGCAGCAGACAAACTGGGGAAACAATGGTTACATTCACTGGCAGTCCCAGTTTTCACAGATTTGATCCAGATGCCACAAGTCCATGTTCTGATCCCGTGCAAGAGTATACTGGGGAGTATTGCCGTGTCTCAGAGAGAAGTGGGATGTCATGGAAGCAGTTCTTTGTAAGTTGGTTTTATCATGGGAACTGACCTGATAGCTTAAAAAACCTTCACAAGCCCCAAGGATTTGAAAGTTTCCTAACATGAAGGTAATCCTGCACACAGTACAGTGACCTATATCAAGATGAGGACCTGGTAACACCACACACAGATGCAGCTTCACAGTTTGAAGAGGCTTTTGTTGCAGAGGCAACACTACAGATCTTACTGGCATTCCTGCTGAAAGCTTGGAAGGGATCTGATGACATTCAGTACAGCCTCCTGTCATCAAGACGCATGCATTTTTATAGTCTACGGTGAAAACTTTTGGTAGAATACATGACATTCCTTGATAGACTGTTCCAGAACATTAACACATTTATAGCTTGATTTTTTTTCCTAATATTTAACCAAAGTAGTATTTGCTGAAACTTCAGCTGCAATTTCCCTTGGTTTGTTGCGATGAGCAGAGATAAGAATTGATCACTGTCCCCTTTCCTTATAATAATCTTTTACATTTTACCATTTTGAAAGGTTATCAGCATTACCTCTCCCCAGTCACAGTCATCTCTTTTCCAAAAGTAACAAATCCTTTCCTCTTTCATTTCTCACAGATAATGCTTTTTAAATGCCTCTGACTATTCTTATTGCTCTTTTTGGGAATGTCTTCCTTTTAATGTCTGGTGCTTTGACCTCTCCAAATGATGTCACACCAGTGCTACAAAGAGTAGATTTTGCTCAGTTCAGTGACACTCTTGCTAATACATCCCAGAGGGAGATTGATTTTCTATGCCACAGTACCTCACTGACTGCGTGTTTTTCCAGTTTGTGACCCAGTATAATCTCCAAGCCCTGTTCTGCAGCTCTGGTACCTTGCCAGGCATTGGCCATTTTGTGCTTGATTTTGTCTTATTATCATCATCTGCACTTACTTCTACTAAACTTCACTTTGTTGACTTTAGATCCTCAGTTTCTCCATTCAGGCTGGTTCTGCATTTGGTACAAATCCAACAATTACATTTACAGGCACTGTTTTTACCTGTAGAGATTCTGCTACTCAGCAAGTGTCCCAGCAAAGCAGAACCAAGGCTGGAGTGGAGCTCTCCAGGATTGGGGTTCCTCATTAAGGAAGGCCCCTCAGGAGCATGTAGACAAGGAATAGCAGTAATGTTAGACATGCAACACTTGCTATCACTGTATTAGTTTTCTTTTGCTATAATTCTAAGATTAAAAAAAAAAAAAAGAAAAACCCCATCTTCATTATTCTGCTGGTAACATCCCTCAAATGCTTTGGTCTTTCAGATATTAGTATCTGCCTACAAACAAAAGACTGGGTCCCATGCACACTCAGCAGGCCTCAGCTGAACTGATCCCTTTTAACTGGCTGCATTCTGAAAGCAGTTCACACACTAATGGGAGAGAATGTCATAGTCCGGGAAAGTCTTTGTAACTCGATGGACCTAGGAGCTCTTGAAAGCATACTTAATTGTACTGAGTAGAACAGCTTGCTTTTAAAATGCAACTGTTGTTAAGACCTGTAGATAGCAAATTAGAGCTAATGTACAATGACTTTTAAAAGTACATAAACCAGCAGATGCAAACATTAAAAATAATGCACAGAGCAACAACAGAGAAAAGATATTCCTGAACTTTTTGAAAAGACATAAGTCAAATAATAATATTATTGTAATAGGCAGGAATCGGCCTAAATTGCTGTCCCAGTGGCCAAGTGGTGCTGCTAGTAAAATGCCTGCACAGATACCATGTCATAGCAGATGACACGAGTATTTCACAGTGCTGAAAGGAATGTTCTGTTTCTCCACCCCACAGCAAAAGAAAAGACATTGCTTGCTAAAGTACTTAATACATTTGAAGTACGCTCACTTGAGACTAAAGACAAGCTTTTTTTCTCTTATGACTCATCCTAACCTCGTTATAATTTCTTTAATAACAGCTCCCTTCAAACATATTTTGTATATAAGAACTTGAGCCAAGTGTGTTTGACCAAGTGGGTATTCATCTTATCAAGACAGTTTATAAAGAAAAAGTTATGTAAATGTTTCTCCTAATTTATAAAATGTGCCACAATTCTGTTTTTTGAACTGTGTTACACTGGCCTAAGACCCTACAAATGAAAAACTATCCAGAACTGCATTTTACTTGATCACAGAGAACACCCCTGGCATAGGCAGGGGATTTCCCACACTATCTCTGTTTCTCTTGACTTCTTTTTGTTCACTGTCTAGGATAGAGAGTATTCACACATAATACTGTTCTACTTTTAATTTTCTATAGCGTGCTTTGGGGTCAGAGTCTTGTTTGGATCATAGACTGAACTCAGCAGCCGATAGCAACTGAAATTCCAGTCTAGTCTAAGGAGAACAACTACTTTTGCCCCCGTCAGGGCTTTAATATGCCCCATGGAAAAAGAACTCAAATACTTCTTCATATGCATGCTCTGCACACACACCACCACTGCTTCTGGTTAGAATGTGTATTAAGAATGGTATGAATTTTATTTTATGGATCAATTGTTACTAAAAATAATTACACAGCATTAGGCAGCAGCCACTTTCAAAAATGTCATTATCACAACTGCTGGATTAATCTAAAAAGGAATACCAAAGTGATTCATTTGTATTAAGGGAGAATAGGTTGCAGGCTATGATTTCAAAAATCAATATTTTTTTTAATACAGAGAAATAAAACAAATGTATTTGGGTGCAGTGGCTTATTAAAAAACACTCTCAAACAATTCTGATGACATGTCATTAAGACCACCAATGGACAAGAAGAGCCTGGTCAGTGGTCTTCTCCAGCCATCAGTACCCATTTAGTCAGTACTCTGGGACCAGTAGCCGTGGCAAACACTTCCTGAAAAATTACTGTGCAGGTTCAAATGTCCCAAAGGGCTCTGATTTGCAATACATGGGGAGTTTCATTCTCACAGGTCTGTGTCTCATAACTTGCTTGGAAATTTTTGCCCATAGGTGAGCCAACGGAAACAGCTTTCAACCATTGCACTTCAGAGTCTGGTACAGTAGCTTAAATTACTACCATTTCACTAAAACTGTGCAAACTAATGTATCGGGCTATAAACCATGTCAGCTGGGAAGCCATAAAGTACCATATCCTGAGCTACACTGTGCCCAACAATGCAATGGATACAGCAGTTCCCATATCAGACAGGCAAGGCAGACTGCCCCAGGCAATGCTCCTGAAACAATATCAACAGCTTTGTCCACTGTAGCACCAATACCACTTCATGATTTAGATTCTTGTGCTGTTATGGTGGTAAGAGGTAAAAAAGGCTACAGGATAGATGTAACAGAAGTCAGGTTCAAGGTGAGCTAAACCAGTGTAGTTATTTCCTACCTGTAGAGATCAGCAGTTTAGTGTGAAACACTGTTTTTTCTGTGAAAGCGTATAGACTCAAACTACCTACAATTATGCACTGCAGACATTTGAACGCTATCTAGTTTTGATTCATTGGTCAAATAAATTACATAACACACAGAATCTCTCACACAAAACCTGAGACAGAACCGTCAAATTTCACACATTCCTTTTGGTGTAAATGTGCGAGACACAAACCCATTCCCAAACTTACTGGAATATGAGATAAACCTAAAGATACATTTGGGCCGTGACTGTGAAAAATAAGTCTATTTTCTGTTGCAAATATGATTAGATATGCGTTAAATATGTATATATTGTTAGATATGCTCTGTATGTTAATAAGTCGGGCCATAACAGACTAGCAGAGAATCTACTATTCTCTACAACTGAAAGAACTTTCATTGCGGTTTGTCTGGTTTCACATTTGCTTTTCTAGCTTCTATGGTTGCCTTCCTTGCTTTGGCAAAAGATCATCTGCAGATTGCTCTTTTTTTGTCTCATTATGAAATATACAATATCTCATTCTGAGGAGAGAAATGTATACAACTTGCTCTAGAAGCAAACCGTGCAGATTGAAAGAAAATGGTTTAAAATACAGTCACTAGAAGAAGAAAGTATAAGCAGTCTTGGAATTTAAATTGTTTCTGATCACGGAGAAAAACATATATGGTTTTGGGGAGCCTACTCAATAATAAATGTAGAGGACAGTAAACAAGAGCTTGTTAGTGGGATAATCTTTCCACCTGCAAAATAAAACAAAAAATTCTAATTTTAAAAACCCAACTCAATAATTAACATTCAAAGATCAAAGACAAACCATGAAAACGTTTTATCTCAGTGTCATGTGAAGATTTCTAACAGTAGAAAAAGGGTAGAATACATGTTAAATAAAGGAAACAGGAAATAGAAGAAAATGCAGTCATAAAACAAAATTGCCCATGTTCCTGTATCCCTACCAGTATCAGAGGAAAATGAATTCTAGACGGAGCAGAATTTTTTTTCATTGGTATTGTTGTGTATATTTCTCCAGACAGATTAATAACAGCTGCTACTTCTTCAGCAGCCTAGCTACAGCCGTACAGAAACGTGAAGAAAAGTTCAAGTTATTTTAAGCTGCAAGGATGAAGATTTCAAGGTGGTCTCTTAGGCAGCAGCAATCTCCATCAGAAAACTGTCTTACAATTTCTGTCCACAGTTCTCAGCTGCACAATGCCACAGCAGCTGGTCATGCTGGTAAGGATACATCATGTCAGGAAAATTCACAGCCACTAATGATTGTGTTACTGTGTTAATTATTGTGTTACTGTAATTACTTCTGCCCTACTGTGGTAATGCCTGTAGCCACAGGACCTCATTACATTAGGCATTGTATAAGAAGATGAAAATTGGATGGTCAGGTGTTTACATCATGTTAATAGAGGCGGTGGCATAGGGTGCAAGGAAATGGTTGGATGACAGTACTCACTGAAATAAAAGGTGTGCACAGAACAGCGGATGTCATCCTGATCTTGGGATTTGCAGCAAAGAACTTAAGACGGGATTGTGGGGTAGAAGTTTAAACAAAATACCTTTGGATAACAAATGACCTAATGTAGCAAAAGATTTATCTTTATTATTGTGAGCTGATTTATTAAAATAAATGTTTAATTGCAGTGATTAAAACAGTCAAGTGTGCAGCTGTTTACTCCATCTACAGAATTAAATTGAGATAAAACACAAGGGTCTACACTTTTTCCATGTTTGTTTTTGTCAGATCCATAAAAAGCAGACTTTACCAAGTTCATTCAGCATGTCTTTCATGTGACTGATTTCATCTTTCTACAGTAGAGTGTCAAAATGTGGCAGCTGACCATACTTATCTATTTTTAGAAATAGATATAAAATTGAAAGCAATCAGCCTTATTGTGGTAGAATTTCCACAGACACAATGCAGATACTCCTTGACCCAAAAGGGCAGATGAAGAATGGGGAGAAAGCGCACAGAAAGCTAAGTGCAGTCTAGCCAATATCTTTTAAAGTGCAGAACAGGGCTTTCTACCACCAGCTCTCAGAAAAGCCCAGCATGCTTTTCACTACTCATTTTGCTCTTTTCCTCCATCCTTCTGTAGCTCCAACTAAAACACCTGTGTTTTCCCAGATTCTCCTTTTCCCCTTGGATACATTTCCCTGGTAGATTTTGAGGACTGGCTGTGTTTGTTTGGAATTTCCATATGTCTGGTAGACAGAACTGGTGGCACACTGTACTTGTGTGTGATTAGAAATCCCTAGTATGAGTCTACCATGTCAGTCCCTGTGCAATGTCTGTGCTTCAGTGGGTGAGACATGAGTAGCAACAGTACTTGGCAAACTCTCTGCAGAGGACATCCCAGGCAGTCACACAACAGTCCCATCCCTGACAAATTACTGCTTTTTTGTTCCTGTGCCTGTTGCTGCCAAGTGTCTGATGCATGTCAGTGTGAGGACAGCAGGACAAATGCAGCCAACCAGTGACACCATTAGCTCTGATCAGCCTTTGCAGGCTCTTGCTTGAGCTCTTGCTGCTCAGCCCTCCTTAGCCTGGCCACCACACAGCACTGCTTCCAGTGCATCCCAGCTGCCTTCTGTCCTTGGTTATTCCTGCAGCACGTGAAGCAGCCAGCTCATTCAGCCTTGGTCTTTTTTCTGCCTGGCCCCATTCAGCTTGAAGGCCTGCAAGACCAGCTTGGGTAATGCCTGTGTGACCACACTGCATTCCCCACTCTGGGTTCACAGTCATATTCATAGAATCACAAAACCAGTAAGGTTGGAAAAAACTCTTAAGGTCATCGAGTCCAACCCTTAACTCAGCACTGCCATGTTCACCACTAAACCATGTCCCCAAGTGCCACATTTATATGTTTTTTGAACACTTCCAGGGCAGCCTTTTCTGACTACCTTTTCAGTGAGGAATTTTTTCCTAATGTCCAATCTAAACCTCCCCTGTGCAACTTGGGGCCATTTCCTCTTTTCCTATCACTTGTAACTTGGAAGAAGAGACGGACTCCCACCTGGCTACAGCGTCCTTTCAGGTGTTTGTAAGGAGTGATAAGGTCCCCCTGAACCTCCTTTTCTCCAGGCTAAAAAACCCTAGCTCCCCCAGATGGTCCTCATCAGACTTTTGCTCCAGACTCTTCACCAGTTTCATTGCCCTTTTTCTGGACATACTTCAGCACTTCAATGTCTGTCTTGTAGTGAGGAGCCCAAAACTGAACATGGTATGTGATGTGCAGCATTCAAATCACTGAATGATAACAGCATCCAGCTTCAGGGGCTTTTTTGCATTCCTCTGCTACAGTTACATTTCCAAGGCAGGTTTTTATCCCTGTGTCCTGATGCAAGCTGGAGGACTGTTCACTTCCCTGCTGACACAAAACACCCTCCACATGGAGCAACTTTCATAGAATCAGAGGATCATAGAATATGCTGGGTTGGAAAGAACCTATCAGAATCAAGTCCAACTCCTGGCCCTGTGCAAGACACCCCAAGAATCACACCATGTGCCTGAGAACGTTGTCCAAACACTTCTTGAACTCAGACAGGCTTGGTGCTGTGACTGCTTCCCTGGGGAGCCTGTTCCTGTGCTCAGCCACCCTCTGGGTGCAAAACCTTAACCTAAACCTCCCTTGAGTCAGCTTCATGCCTGAACTTTGTTCAGGCTGAGGGCTGTGGTTCCCAGGTGTGAGTCAAGGAGAAACTAAATCTCCGTCGATGCACACCCATTGCAGAAACGCGATTTTTTCATAAACCCTGGGCTCCGGCAGCTCCCCCAGCTCAGCAGGGAACAGGGAGGCCGCTCCTCTCTCTCCAGTTGAGGCTGGGCACATTTGGGGGTCCCAAGCTTCCGCGCGGGTGCCTGGTTGCGGGAGGCGGTGCGGGCTGCCAGCGGCTGGGAGCGGGCGAGCTTCCCACGCTACCCACCAGATGTCCTCCCTGCACCAACACAAGCCCTGCAGCGCCAGCCTGAGAGCGGCTTTATGCAGAGGCATGGAGCCAGATTAACTCCTAAATTCAATATTTATGATGATCCCTTTTCCCCAGGGTGGTCCAGTGTGGGTTCCCGTGTGCTGAAGCACGTGCAGACTCCGGTCGCAGGGGTGGCCCCGATCTGCACGTCCCCCGGAGTACCCCAGGTGCCGTCTCTCTCCTGAATCCTGCTGCATGGCTTTGGACATCTAATGAGATAAAAGACTTTATACTAAAAATAATAAACAGGTAGAGAGAAAATAGCGTATTTGGCAAAATGTTTATCGTATTATTGACTCTGATTTCTGTTAATTCCCAGATTTTGATGGTGATGGCAGGCGCCATCTCCCTTCCCATTCCTCCACGATGCCCTTGTGTAAAACCAGGGGCAACATGTGCCAGGCAGGGGGTACAAAACAAAACAAAGAAATGCAGCTGTTCTGGATATGTGGTCATATCACAGCCAGAGCACAGGGGTGACAAGAGAAGCAATGAGAGGTCAGTGTCAGCATGGGACACCATCTGTTTTAAATTCTAGTTTTAAGTTAACACTGCTTGGCCTCTGTACTCAGCAACCAGACTTTTCTGTCCCTGCAGGCAGATACAAGTAGGTGGAGGAAAGCACATCAGTTGTTTTTGGATATGGTTCAGAGAGCCCAAGCCCAAAATGAGTGACCTCCACTGACTGTGAACTGATCAATTCTATGCATTCAAACAAAAAAAAAAGGTAGTCCTGCCTAATCTCTCCAGATGATTTTCCCACAGCTGTGGAAATGCCACTACATTCTACTTAGCTCTCACAATATTCACAAGGTTGTCTTTCTTTTAAAAAGTTATTTGCATTCAAGGATAGAAAAGGGAATATATGTGATATTAAAATAGTAAAATATGTCCAAATGTCTTATAATTTGAGAGTCAAATATCTTTCACTATTGAGGAAAATGAAGAAACATCTGGTTTAATTATCCCAAATTTAACTAAACTTTGAATACAACTCAGACTATTTGAGATGTAAAAGCCCATCAGTAACAACACTTACAGAGATGTAAGAGTATTTTGGGCAATATGAAAATGAACCATTTAATTACTAGAAAGATGGAAGGGGAAGTTATAAAATTTATAAAATTATAAAATTCACTTTTAGACTTAAAAGTGGTTCATTCCAGTTCCTAGTATGCCAGTATTAAATTCCACATATAATTAACCCTTAAGGACCGTAAGATATTTCCTGAATAAGTACTTTCTAAAATCCTGGTTGAGAGAAGAACCTCATAGACTGACAGAGACTATGGAAATTTTGTGCCCTATGAGAAAAACAAAATCTAGATCAAAAGTGGGGAGCCCTGGGGGTCTAGTGGTTAGGATGCAGCACTCTCACCGCTGCGACCCGGGTTTGGATCCCGGTCAGGGAAACTCCCCCGGGCAGATGGAGCTCATCAGCCTTGTAAGGCAATCCATCTAAGAGAAGGTCACTCTAAGAAAACCTACATCCTGAGGACCTCACTGCCACTGTCCAAGCTTGCTCGGCCCCGGCAGATGAACCTCAGGATTAAAGGGTGGGCTCAGTTCAGCGCACGCTGTGTCTCACCTAAAAAATCCACTGCGCAGGCTCGAAGGGTTAATGACCTTTCCCAAATCTTCGTCCGTGAAGACTGGCCATACTATACTAGATCAAAAGTGAAGAACTCCTATATACTCTTCCACTTCTCCAAAAAGGCTTCTAGATAGGAATACCGCTCATTTTAAATGCTAATATCACTCTGTCTTTAGACGTTCATAAACTTCATATCAGAAGCCAGGAGCATGTACTGGGAGCTATAATTCTTCACATGCACTTTTCTCACGTTCCTTCCCAATTTCCCACTGTATAAACCAGCATATTTTGGCCAATCAAGAATGAAAATTCTTATGTTATTTCCCAGCATACTTCAAGGAATTGGTTTGTAGTCACAGCAGACTTTTCAGGATGACTGTGTGATGACTGGGAAAGCAATATGAGGTTAGAATAAACCAATGACAAATGCCCACAAGAAAACGAGCATCCCCCTTTTGATAATTGTTGCTCCTCTCCTGAGATTACCCGCTGCTGTCTTCCTCCTGGGACTGTATAGGATGTTTTAGATAAGCTGAGGCCAGGTCCTGACGTATCTTGAATACAGACACCAAAACAGTAGACTGCTCTGAACACTGTAGAAAGTGCTTGTAGAGACAAAAGGCCAAGTCTGAAAAGATGCATCCTGTATCAATCAAATTTTCATTCTTTACTGCTCAGAGTACCTAAATACTGAAAGTTTCAAGTCCTAGTAAACACACTGCTGGAGACTAGCCAAGACTTACATCAAAATGTCTCTTTTAAAGAGATACAGAGCTTCAGAGGAAAAAAAAAAAGACACTCATCCTGGGTAAGTTATATAAGTATTATCTTAGCAGTGTAATTATACTAGTCCAATTGTGTAGACAACTATTTAGGTTGCGTTTGTGAGTGACTCTTTTCTCTTATATAACTACTCACTATAAAACAGTATTCAAATCAATGCTTTTAGTTTCAGAATATGTTGAATAGTAGGAGGTTGTGGTTCAGCTGCCAAGCAAATCAGAGAGGTGCACACTCTCCCTGGGTATGAACAAAGGAGACAGTTCAATAGCAAGCTCGTTCAGGGACTTGAGAGTAGTTATTTCACAGCTTCTGACCCTAGATCTTTAGAGTCACTGTTCAGAGGAATAAACCAGGTGCTCTGTGCTTCTTCCAAAGATAATACAACAAGGTGAAACTACAAGTCTTAAATGCAGCAACCCAGAGATGGAGAAAGCAAGTATGTACCCCAAAGTTCCTTGCTTTTACTAATGCATGCTTTCTTAGACTCCTTTCATAAAGTTGTGTAACTGCAATGTGGGATTTCTATTTGGTTTGTTCATACCATGCTGCTGTCAGCATTTTCCCTTGGTGACTGCTGCTGCATTTCTCATAACATCTATTCTCATGTTGGAAACAGGTAGGGTTTAACAAGCCCTGTGGAGACAGCTCAGGAAATGGGAAGATAATGCTCTATACATACATTTGCAGATATTATTGTCTAGAGACAGGAATTCTTCTGCTGAGAGAATATAGAAAAGCCTCTTCTCTTTCAGACTAAAAACTCAAATTGTCACAGCAAAAAAATTCAAAATCAGTTTTCAAAAGTCCAGATCTGTTTGGTTTTTTACCTTTCCAAAAATTTCCTTCACGTTCCCCAAGTCTTGCTAGACTAATGTCTGGGGTGGCTGGGCACCTCAGGACTGAACACTGAGGATTTCCCCATTGCTGGCTCCTGGCAGTCCTCAGGTGGCATTTGTAAAAACTGAGAGCAGAAGACAAGTTTGCAAGGAGCCACATGCCTGGCTCCAGAGCTGTGTGCTCTCAACTTGCCACTGCCCCTTGCTCAGTCAAACTGGCAGATTCTCTTCATGCCCTCTCAGCAGACAGTTGTTCTATTCAATTTTTGCTAAAACATCTTCCCACAAAACACTTCAACTTTGATAGATCAGCACTTTCAGATGAAAAATAGTTCTACCTAAAAATAAACATCTAACTTTAGCTTTGAGAGCTGTAGATCAGATAATTGTATCTGCAAGTACTGACTTTGAAGCTTAGATATAAACATCTCCTTAATACCCAACCAAGCTCTGCTAAGAAGAAAGGATGACTTAGAGGGCAACGCAGAAGCTGGAAGAGCCTGAGGCTTGAGATTAAACCCTAGCTTAATACTGGTTCATAGTACATGCTATGACTCCCAGAAGGGATGACACAATACAGTGGAGAAGGACCAGCTTTTGGTCATGTTATTTTCTGTTCCTGTTAATTATGTCCTAGACTGAGGTATTTGTACTCTGCATGTGTCTGCTAATGGCAAAGAACCTGTTACAGTCACATTAAAACCATTTTGCAATCTGTTCTGAGTAAAAAGCTAGAGCAATGTTATGTCTTTTTACAAAGAATGTGCTTCCCCTTGGGTTCACTTCACAAATTACATTCTAGGTGTTTTTATCACACTATATTGACGCCTAAAAGTGAACTCTAAAATTCATAGCTATCTTCCTCTCCTATTTCAACTAAAATGGTTTCTTTTTATATCTTTCTATGGCAAACAGTGACAAGCTATTTGTCTTAAAAAAAGTAAAGGTAGCACCTGGAAGATTTAAAGTTCATGCCACCCAGCCACCATGTGGATTATATTCTTAACATCATGAATTTAGGGTAGGGAAAATGTATCAAAAGCAGCTGAATATCTGACCCTGATTCCCCTTGGTTTTATGCAGCCCTGCACAGAAGAGGGAGCACAGTCAAAGGCACTCCAGTCCTTGGCTCTAACATACAGCAATGCTGAAAGTATGTGAAAATGCACTGGCTTCATAATGACTCAAAAGTGTAGATTAGGCATATATGGTCCTATGACTGTGAACATAGAGGGAGTGCTGCTAGGGCAGTGGTTTGAACATAGATTTAAAAACTATGAAATGCTTCTGTCAACTGCTCTGATCCCATAACTGCAGTTGCACAACTCATTGGCTACATGTCTAAGTACTGGCATTTTCTCTTTGGATAATATGAAAAGGTCTACTCTACAAAGCGTATCCTAATAATTCAAAATTTTAAAATGATTTTAATTTCTTAATAAATGCAATTAAAATTTAATTTGGCAATATTGTATGAGGTTTCCTTAATCATATGTGACATCTATTACATACATTATCCAATGTACATAATCTTTCAGAGCCTACAAGCAGTATATCAAAACCTCCATGTTGCAAAGAGCAACATCACATCTGAAGAGAGGGGACATCAGCACTGGTCCACAGACAGGTGGTTACACTAGATCCACAAGGTCCCACCACCTCCTTCTCCCAGTTGAGGCTGGGTTAAATGGACAGCTGAATCCTTCTGTGGCACAGAACTGTCTGTTCCACTACATTGCTCCAGTGGCTGAGGGTTCAGATCGCTGCCCAGACTCAGTGCCTCTGCTACTCCATAACTCATCACGTGACACAGAAACAGCAGAGCAACTTCAACAGCTCATGAGTTGCTCAAGGCTCTAAAGTCACATTTGGACATTCTGGGCAGAGGATATGAATCATGAGAAGTCTGGGAGGTTAAGCCAGTGTTAGTACTCACAAATGAACAATTTCTCAGCTGAACACTAGGTAAAGGACAGAAGGAGAAATTCTCAGTTCCATCCTGTAGTTCAGCCTACTCGGAGGAGCTGTGCTGGTCTAAAGGCTGCAGTAGTCATTTTGGTGACATCGTTTATTAAAAAAAAAAAAAAAACAAAAAAACTACAAGACATTTGATAAGCCTCTCTGGTCCCCATTATCCTCAAGGCTGTCAGAAGACTATCTTCTTCTAATTACTGCGAGCTACAGCAAAGCAGTATATGCTGCTTAGGTGACACTCGTATGCCAAGGCCCTTTAAGACGGTGCACAGTAGCCTACCTTATCCTCATTGCACAGCAAAGCTACATGGCTTGCTGCACCTGCTGCAGTCATAAAGTACAGCTTGCCCCAAAACATACTTTGATCTCTGTTACTGTTCTATTCAGAAATTTGTTTTTCTTTCTCCCGGATTGCAAATCTCTACTATCTGCAAGTGTTAACTACCAAACAAGTTTACTATCCCTCTGCAACATTTTTGAAGCTATTAAAGCACGCAGAGATGCAAAAAAAGGGAAGAAAATCTGGTCCAGAAAGTGGGAAGACTGTTGAAATTATGGTGTCATATTTTGAAATTCTCCTTGGAGGAAATACACGGTTAACAGCAAATATACATGCTGGTTATTTAAGAACTCCCCGCTTACATATCTTTGTTCCTGACAGTTAATACACTCAAGTTTAATTAGATTGTTATTAATCATTGCTGGTTTCTTGCCCAAATCATATTAAAATTTAATTGGCATGCTTCTTACTTAGATACTTTTGTTTACCCTATTTTTCTCTTCCTCCAGGAAACCCGGGTTTAGCGACAGAGCCCCATACCACTAACCTCAAAAACAACCCATTCCTTTTTATATCTTCATTTTTTTCCTGTTATTATGCTCTTTTATCCTGTTGTATTTTTATTCCTCTCCAGCTACTGAGGAGCTACTTTCCTGAGCACCAGCATTACATACAGCTTGAATCTTGAGATAAATGTAATAACTCCAAAGAGTTTGGGCATGTATATCTGTGTTCTAAGGCCTTAAACTAGAAATGAGCACCAAATTTAGATCAAATCAGTTATACAAATCAGCTGGTTATATAATTTTTTTCTTGTATCCTGAGTATGATAGTATCCTGTGGTGGCATATGCAATCAATAGAAGCCAGTTGTCTCTCTGACATTCACTCTAGGTTAATAAAAAAAGGTTAATAAAAAACAGAAGGAACACACTAAGATCTCATTTTGTCCTCCTCATCATCTATGTTGGTGTTGAAGAACTGGTTATAATTAGAACTCTTAGATCTTATGAATGTAAGTGCTGAAGGACTATTTAAAGCTTTGGAAGGAGTTGCTTGGAAGGATTTGAGAAAGATCTGGGGAACAGTCCTTCCTCCCTATAGCTTGTTAACTAGTACCATGATGGAGGGAATGTATTTTGTATTGGTAAAGATCTATACACACCTTCTGTTTTCCCCGGACACTTGAGTGAATATTAAACTCCTGACTCAGCCACACAGAGGAATGGTGAAATTCTTAAAACATGTCTGAATCTCCTGGTACCTGATGAGCTAAAGGATTTTTTCTGAGCAGAACAAAAAGTAATTACTTTAATAAAATGTTATATTAAAAACATAATATATGTAAAATAGTTAAATGAAAAACCTTAAGACATATTTATGATAGAAGGCAGGAACCCATATGTATATAGGTGAAATTATTATGTTTTCATGTTAAAAAGCTACAGTTTAGTTCAATCCAAGTTGAACTTGGGTCTCTCATTTTGCAAATCTTGATTACAAGTAGCTTTACCCCGAAGAATGCTGGATAATACTTGATCATTTATTTGCCTTCCTATATTTCTCAAGGCCAAATGAAGAGCTATCTGTTTCCCTAAGTTAAAATACAAAATGGTTCAGTCTTGGCTCTGAGTAGAATATTATTGATTCATCACGTTTCAAGCAAGATGTTGCCTGACCTCAAACCCCTCATAACTTGGATCAGATGAAAGGATTTTGGATGATGACCACAGACTCACCAATATTTGTAGGCTGAACATGTAGCTGGATTTGTGATGGCGGGACATGGATTGGCTTCCATATAATTTGTCTTTTTATCATTTCTTTTAACATTTTCTGTTTGTCAGGTAAAGCATCAGCATGTAGTGCCTTATAACACATTTGCCACATAATGAGGCTAATGAACACAGAAGTATTTTAGCAACTTCATCTGTTGTGCTTTCACCAGTTGATAGATAATTGCCGTAATGGGACACTTTGCTATTTTGATCTCGTAGAGCATGAAATCCCATTACATTTGTACACTAATCAGGGCTGTCTATCAGTCCTTGCTCACATGAGTGTTTACAGACTCTGTTCCAAAACACTTTGCCCCATGCTCTCTTTTCCTAATGTTTCTGCCACTTTCACCTCCCTTTTCCTAAATATAAGATTTTAATGTAATTAACTGAAATAAAGCATTAGTTTCTTCCTATGTCATACTTTTCTTCTCCTCCTCCTTAAATCCTCTTCAAGTCACCAAAGGAGGGGAGAAGAACGTTTTCAGAAATAATTTCATAGGGTCAGAGGATAATGCAGGTTGGAAGGGACCTTCTCTAGTCAAATATCATGACCAAATAAGGGTCAGCTATGAGATCAGACCATGTTGCTCAAGGGTTTATTCAGGCAGATGTTGTGAACCTTGAAGGAAGATTGCACAGACTCTCTGGGCTCCTATCCCACCTTTTGGCTGTCTTCATGGGGAAAATGGCTTTTCTTACATCCAGTCTGAACTTCCCTCGTTTCAATTGATATCCATTGTCTCCTGGCTTCCCACCACCCACTGCCATGAAGATCCTGGCTCCACCTCCTCAATCACTTCCTTGTAGGTATGGGAAGACTGCACTTAAGTTCCCTGAAGCCATCTCTTCTCCAGGCTGAACAAGGCTCTTTACTTCAGGTTCCACTCACAGGGCAGGTCCTCCAGCCTGACTGCTATGCTGACATTTTGCTGAACTTGCTTGATTTTATCACTGTCTTTTGTTTTCTAACAAATGCTAGTGGAAGAAGATAAATGCTTTCTTCAGTCTACAAGCTGTGCTGCTGTTAATACAGCTCAGAATGCTTTCTCTGCTGTGCTAGGGCATACCAATGGCTCATGTTCAAATTTCTGACTGCCAGTAGATTCAGGTCCTTCTGCACAGAGCTCTTTACAGCCTGTCAGTCCCCAGCTTGTATCATTGCCAGTAGTACTGGCAATACACTTCCCAAGTGTAGGACTTTGCTCTTGTCCTTGTTGAGTTTCATAAAGTTCCTGTTGGTCCATCCCTCCCACCTGTCAGCAGCAGCCCAGCACTCAAGAGAATTGAACAGCCCCCTCGATCTGATGTGATCTGCAAACTTGATAAGAGATGTAGTCTGTCCCCTCTACAACTCTAGAAATGTAATCTGAGGACGTGGCAGGAAATGAGTAGGGAAAGATACTGCTGGGAAAAGGTGAGAAGAAAAGCCATGGGACTGAAAGAAGATTTTAGACTTGGCTAATACCTAATTATCAAGTTTGTGATTACTAAGGGCTAAATGTACAAGGGGACAGTAGGATGATGCAGCTGTTTTTTCTGGGGATTGATATACTTTTCTATGTTTTTCTGCAGATTTATAGCATTGTAAGTAGGAAGAGTTCTGCACCAAGAACTGCTTTGTCTCAAGAAATCAGTAAAATCTCTTGAGAAAAAACTGAGCTCATTGTTCTTGTGGAAAAAAAGCAAGACTGCATTTTCTGATCACTTCAGTTATTTCAATATAGTAAACACTTTCATCATTGTATACACTTCAGCTTTGTCATGTACCCTCAGAAGCTCTGACTAGAGGCCATTTGTCAATGATTTTTGTCAATACTCTGGTCTATGTACCATTTTCTTCTCATTAATCATCAGCTTTACCTCTCCTAAGTATGTCAGGAAGATGATGCAGAGGATTTGGGTAGCTGAAATTCATATTTGCAGAGAACTGTCTCCCTAATGCTTTAATTTCAGAACTACTGTAGCAATATAATTAAAAATCAATGGCTGGCAACAGAATAAGTTTCACAAAATGTACATAACCAATATTTCAGTCATGAAATATTTCTTATGAAGCCTCAAGTCATCGTGGTTTGTAATGAGAGGAAACATCTTTTATTTTTGCAATCCATATAGCTGGAAAAAAATGAGACATTTTCAGACAATATAAGCCTTTCTCTTGGTCTGAAATCAAGTTGGCAGAAAAACTCTGTTATCACCTGATGGAGAAATTCATATTTAATGACAAGGTGAGTGCATTTCATTCACATCTTTGACTGCTGACACTCAGACCTCAGGTCTTCTCAGTCTCTGTATCACGTTAATATTCTGCAATATTGCTGCTTAGAAATAATTGAAGCTTACCATGATGTTCTTAAATCACTCCTCTCTTAATCTTTATGTCTCCTATAAAGACAATATCATCACTTATATTTGAAGACCAGGAATCTACATCAGAAAACCACATTATCATTCAGATCCAGCACTATTCACCCAAGCAGAATGGCTGGATCGTTTGACTAGCTGTGTCTGCCAGACTCTTCTCCTGACATCCGTGGTTTCTCTGAACTTTTTGCCCACTATTAGCTGTTGACTAACCCTGTGCTAGTTTCAGCAGACATAATGATGCTGTTTCTTTTCAGTCTTGGTGTTTCCTCCTTCCGTGGGTTAAACAGGGCTAACACTCTCCATTGCAGATGTCTTAGCTGCAGAGAGGGAGGGAGGAGTTAGAGATACAAGTTCATGACCTGGAAACATGTCTTTACCTTGTGTTAGACAATGGCCCTGCTGAAAATCTTTCTTCACTGCTCTGCAGCTCTCACACAACAATCTTCATGACCCTAATGTAGGGTATGGCCCCTAAATGACAATTATTATAAATCCTGTGATAAACTCTGTGTTTCCCACCAACTCTCTGTTTCCCCACTTATTTTGTAGTGCCTTTACTGAATATATTTCTAAGGATCCTGAGTGCACCCTCCCTCCCAACCAGGGATCTGGCAATGGGGCTCAAGGCCAAGGTAGCCAGTGCAGGCACTTCCTGAAAGACAGTGCCACAGAGAGGACCTGACATACCATCCCAGGGCTGTGTCTGACCCAGAGCTCCTCACCAGGACTGATCCCACATCCAGTGGCTGACAGACCAGCACAGCCTTGGCCCATCCCCACAGACAGTGCCCAGTGCATGTGGCTGAGGCTGCCCCGGTGCCCATCAGCTGCCCTGCTCCCTGTCCTGCCACATCCTCAACCCCTATGGAGAGACCCCAGCACCCCAGCCCCAGGAAGCCACCTGTCCTTGTGGAGCAGGGACTCAAAGACAGCTTATCTGTATTATCTATATATTTATATCCAGTCAAATAGAGCTGATGATCTATACTGCAGGTATGGTTTTACTTGGAATCCACAATCCATCTGATTGAATGATTGAGTCCTGTTCTTCTGCAATCAAGTCTTTGGATACAAATTTCACATTTAATGGAAGTTTCAGATTGAATGCAAGCATATGTACACTCAGCCCCTGCAAATACCATGAATGGCAGTAAAATGTATTTACTGCCATCTCTTCATCTTAATTCTCCATGACCACGTCCAAGTGCAAAGTCAACTGCTGCTCAGGCCATATGCTGCTATAAATCCAACACTGCTGATCTCAGTCCCACCACACTGCTCTGCTTTGGTGTTAGCAAATACTGCTTTACAGTTCTCTTTCTAGCTGCTGCTTTCACAAAACTAAGTTCAATCCCAGGGGTGGATGCACTCTGTGCAAGTTAGTAACATGAGGAGCCCTTAAAAATAAAGACTCTAAAAATTGAACTATAGAACTGTTAAATATTACTGTGAGGTTTGCTTATTTGGTAGATCTTACCTTAGTGCCTGAATTTCACTGTCCATACAGTGCTACAACCTCTCTCACGTTTGGCCCATATGTAAGTAAATGCAGTTCCTTGGTGAGCTCCACAGGAACTGGGGTCTTGGAAAGAAAAAGATGCAACAGTATTGCACTGCAGCTCTTGTCCCTGCGTTGAAATTAGGCCCTGACATGCAAATGCAGCATCTCAGCTCTTCCCCTGTAAAATGACCAATATAGCCGACACATGCCCCATCACGTGTTTGCATCCCTGAGCTCTCCGTTACATACCACCTTCTGTATCCTGAGCCACACTAACATAATTTAACACATTGGGCCTCCAGGAAAATAAGAACTGGTTTACGGGACTGCTTAAAGAAATGTTATAAATGGGCTTTTCTTGCAGCACACCAGCTGTGTGACTCATGCCTTCTCCAAACCCCTCCTCCTCTAGGAGGTACTCCTCCTCTGAGTTTATCATAAATGGCTGTGTTAGGAGAAAATTATGCTGTTTGCAAAACAACAAAAACATCCTTTCCCACAATAAGCTGTAGAAAAGCAAACAGTGGGTATATAAAAGGTTAACTATTTTAAAGCACTTCAAAATATGACAAAAAATGTCTCCCCTTCAGACAAATCTAGGAACCATAGCCAGATGCATGATAGAAGAACTCTTCATAATACAAATACTTCCAAGACCCTTTAGTGTCTTTCTTCTCATGCTACCTTCTGCTACAAACTTTTTCTTGCCATTTATCTGCATTTGCATTAGTCATGTAAGGAAATTAAGTCATATGACATCTTTAGTCCCTTGAAAGCAGTCTCATCTATGAAAAGCAGTCTCATCTATGAAAATGTATTTTTGTAATTTGCAAAGATGGTAAGATGCTTACCATCTTTCTGAGAACAATGCAGTTCAGTGGCTCTTCAGTGGCTGCTATTAGGCATCTGCTGTACAAATGCCACAATCACTTGCATAAAAACAATCAGTCCAGTCAGCTAGAGTTCGTATGTCCTTCGGATAAAGTCTCTGATGAATAGACCCTCTTCTCTTTCATTTCCAATCTATTATTAATAACATTCCCTGTGATCATCCAGGCACAAAGAATTAAGACAATAACTTTCTAAGTGAATAACAGAGCTTTAGCTTGCCCAATGGAATAACAGTCATTAAGTTTCTGCCAAAAGACCACTGCTTCAGACATAATGATGAGCAATTACCACACAGGCTTGGAAGGTGTTTATATATAGTATATTAAGCTTCCCTTTTCTTGAAAGTTGCCTTGTGGTAACACAAAATGCATCAATTAAATTACCTAATGAAAGGTATTTCAATATAAAACACTCTTCATTCCCAGTGTAACCATCTCTTTTGTAATAATATAACAAGAATATAAATTACGGCTTTTGTGTATGACAATCTTTCTGTAGACAACTCAATGGAAAAAAAAAGGGTCAAGGTAGATAATATTTTTGTGTTGTGAAATAAGGAAAAACTTTAGAAACTAAATTCTTGGGACAAGGAGGGAGATATGAAACAAGCAGCAATAACAGTTTCCTTGTCAAACAAGCTTGTCTTTATCCCTTCTGACTTCAGACACTGCAGGCAGCCCAAAATAACACCCTGCTAGCCTCACACTGAAATGTTGCCTCTATCTCTCTACTGTGTTGTGGTTTAACCACAGCCAGCAACTAAGCACCATGCAGCTGTTCACTCAATCCCTCACAGTGGGATGGGGGACAGAATTGGAAGAGTAAAAGTGAGAAAACTCATGGGTTGAGATAAAAACAATTTAATAGGTAGAGCAAAAGCCACACACAAAAGCAAAGCAAAACAAGGAATTCATTCACTGCTTTCCATGGGCAGGCAGATATTCAGCCCTCTCCAGGAGGGCAGGGCTTCATTACGCACAAGGATTACTTGGGAAGACAAACACCATTACTTCAAACATCCCCCACTTCCTTATTCTTTACCCAGCTTTATATGTAAACATGGTAGCATATGGTATGGAATATCCCTTCGGTCAGGGAGGTCAGCTGTACCAGCTGTCCCCTCCCAGCTCCTTGTGCACCCCCAGCCTCCTTGCTGGTGGGGCAGCGTAAGAAGCAGAAAAGGCTTTGATGCTGCACAAGCGCTGCTCAGCAGTAACAAAAACATCCCCACATGTTCAACACTGTTTTTAGCACAAATCCAAAACACTGACCCATACCAGCTACTATGAAGAATATTAACTGTACCCCATGCAAAACCAGTACAACTTACTATATAAGGTGGAAGTGTTCACAGCGTTCTCATTAGGTATTGCAGCTGTGAGCTAGGAGATAAGCGATCACAATTTTGGCATCAACATTACGTGGATGCACAGAGAAGATGAATGTAGGCACAAGCACCTGCTGAGATCTCTGACCTTTCGACAGTGTGCATGTTACACCTCCTGTTGTTGGACTGCCCTGATACCATCACACACCCTCATCCTTTCTTTGTACCATATCCAGCCACTCAGGACTAGCCATGAAACTGTCATTCTTCATGCATAACTTCATGCTGTCTTCCCTTTCAGAAAGCGACCTGGCAAAGGGAGAGAGCACACTGCACAACAACTGTTTCTTGGCTGTATCATTTGAACACTAGAAGGAAATATGGTTTATGGGCTGCAGAAACTGTAGTTGCAGCCTTCCAAATTTCATATCCTCTTTCCATGAGTTCTGTGTATATTTTCCTCTCTACAGCTTTCATTACTTTGTCTTTTCAACAGCCATGAATTCTTTTTATTTCACTCAACAAAATCTGAAATGAAATAATTGTTTTACCACAGAGGAAGTTTAAATATGGAACTAGCACAAGGCAACACCCAAATTCTGAATGCATCCTGAAACACAAAGGTATTAGAATCTGAGATACGTATCTATCCACAACATCCTTCTCCCAAATATCTCAGCTGAAGTTCTGCATCCGGTTTGCAGAACTGCAGTGCTCTTCTGTTCCTCCCTAAATTGTGGCAAACTCAGATCTAGGTCTAAACTTTACACACAAGCATGTCTCTTGTTAAGGGAACAGGAATATTGTGGGCCCTGTAGTGCCCATTCTTGAAAGTACAGTTGATCTTTCACTTCCAAATACAGGGAAAACAGATTGCTACACTGCAGTTATAGAAGGTGATATATGATAAGAATGAATGTTGTAATAGTGTGTCCACAATTCATTTACCTAAAAGAACCACAAAAACCTCCTGCAGCGTTCTGTATTTTAACCTTTCATCGAATGCAAACATAATGCTACTCAATAAGACAGTCAAACTTTAGGAACTCTCTCCTATGCATAAGAAGGACTTTTTTCTGAGTAAGAGTGATGACCAGAAGATTGATTGATTAATCCATTGATCTATCTTCTGATACAACTTCTGCCCCAAATATACATCTTCTGGTCAGATTCCTAGACTGATCTAAATAGTCTCACAAAGTTGCATCCCTTAAATTTTGAAATGTTCTAGGGAGTTGTACCAGATGATGGACACTAAAAGTGATTCTGGGTTTAAGGATTGACACACCCCTAAGAGTTAAATACCTTTGTGCTTGCCTTCATGCTTGCCAATTATCCTAAAATTATCCTTAATATAACCCAGACTAATACAGAACAAAAATTAAAAAGCTTGGATTCAGCATGGTATTGGAATTGAGCCCCTATACAAAGTGTTTGCTTTCTCTCCTTTATTTTAAAAAAATGCCTTCAGGAAAACATAAATTCTAAATGAATTAATCCCTATTTATTTAATGGGGAGGGGGGTGTATTTATTAGTAGTAACTAACTACTATGAAAAATACTAATGTAATTATTTGTTAGAAGTAAATTTTAAATCATTAGGAGTTTACGTTTTAAGTCTTTATAGGAAGCAGAGCTGCTTTACAAACAGTGGCTGAAAATTTGACCTATTTTAGCTCTTTTTGCCTCCAATTTCATAATTTTGTATACCTAAGCAATTTAAACACACTTTCTGGCTTCTAAATATTATAGTCATTCTTTATCCCTTTTCTTGCACTGTACAGGTCTCCTTAACATGCACCTAACCTAGGAATGTAGTAACAGTCAGGTTCTCTCATCAGCACATATTGCTCTTGACAGTGCTTAGCCGTAAAAAATCAAGTTAGCTTTTAATCATATGTTATAAATGACTTTCCATTCTTAATGCACAGTTGCAATCATTTTTGCTTCTTAAACATGGCTGAAATTTCTAATATACTTTCTTGGCTCAGAAGCTAGCTTTATTTAAAAATTGGTAACTTGTTCAATTCATTTTAAAAGTGAAAAGGCATTATCCAAAACTAGTGGGGTTTGTAGATGTAAAGCAAACACACATTGTGGAAATTTCAGGTAAAGAACTTGCTGAATAATACAGGACTTCCACATAAGAAACCAGATTTAACAATACTAAAGTTCAAATTAAATATTTTAGAGTAACATGCTGGCACATACAATATATTGCTCATCTGGTGGTGCGTGTCTTACAGGTTAAAGAGATGTTCCAAGAACTTTCAGGTGTGCAGAATTGTGCAAATAGGCCTGACGAATGCCAAGCTATTATGTTTAAATATAACCGTAAATGAATCATAGAATCATTCTGTGGTAGACAAATTATGAGTATATATACATATATGTGTATATATATATATATATAAAAACACTAGTCAGATGTACAGCTCTTATTCATAGTACTGTTGGTTGTGAAGTTTTTGTGAAACCCTGAAATAACCATCTGAAATAATTCTGAAAAGCTAAAATTTCAGAGTCATTAGACCAATAAGTTCATGAAAAAATGTTATCTAATGAGTTTGTTTACATTCTTTTCTTTAAACAGAAGAGTAGGTAGGATGGGGATTTTGCCAATGTCGGACTGAGCAAAAAATTTGATATCTTCAGATGAATTTTGTCAAAAGAGCAAAATATTGTTGGTATATAGCACTGAAGTCCTTTCAAATAGCTTAGTCTTCATGCCCCTTAGAGAACAATGGTTCTAAAAATATCTTCAGTATTTCCCTTTTTACTTTACTTAAACTATGTCAAAAAAGACTGTGGCCTCGTCATCCATGTAAACGAAGAGCCTACGCAATTTCTTCCAATATGAGCAGGTTAATCTACAGAAAAACTTGACTTCCCTGTCTTCTTTTTTTTCAAAGCTTCTAAAGAGCTATACTTAAAAGTATGCCAATGTGTCAACCTAAGAATGTTTATACAGCAGAGTCAAACTGACAAAAAAGTACTCCCCTTATACTCCAGGAAATATTTCTTGAACGCTCAGTTGCTCTTAAGGAAAAGAAGGGGCAGGAACATACATTCATTTGGGAAACTCACCATGTTCAGTAATAAGGACTTACACTGCAGAGACAGGGGACTGGGACAGAGTGATAATGCAATCTTAATAATTTTTCTCCTCTCAGTCAGTCTTGCTACACTGAGGAAGGGCAGCTGCACAGTTACCCAACTCTAGGTGAAAGGCTTAGTTTCATTTTTTGCAAAATCCCAAAAAATGTGAGTCCTTCCCACATGCATAAACGGGGGAAATAGTCTAACTATTTCCGCATTTCCTGCTCCTCTTTATCTTTTCTTTACTCTTTTCTATATTCATTATTAACAAATGGACAAATAGACTGCACATCTGGTTCAGCTCTGGCAAGAACTCTCAGGATGCAAGTAGCAACAGCTGCCAAGTGTCTTAATTTCAAAACGGAAATACTCCTAGGAACACTTTCTGTAAGAGACTGATTGATATTTGCTGCCAAGTGAAACAGGCCAGTCCCATAGTTAGGACATTTTTGTAACTCCTTTCCTTTCCAAACCCATACTAGCAAAATGCTGTCCACGGATTCAGTTAAGAGACTGTGAGGGAGGGGAAATGAAAGATGTTTTCTCCAGACATTTTGACCCAGATTGCTAGAATTTCATTTTATGAGCTCGTTTTGTGTAAGCTGAATTGGAGTTATGATATATTATTCTTTGTTTCTTTGTTTCTCCTATTTTAATATAACAATTCTATAAAATAGTAACTTCACGTTTCCTCTACCAAAGCAAATGCAAATCTAATTTTACTGAACTGTAAATAGAGCACTTCAGAATGCCACCAGAGGGTGCCAGTGCAATTGCAAACTTGAAATTCTAAGTTAAAAAAAAAAAAAAACAACAAAAACAAACACGTAGGGAAAGATCATTATCCTGCAAAATGGCAAACAGCAAAGAAATAAAGACTATTGTTCCGAAGCATGGCATTTGTGCCTCCTGAGGCAAAAATCCTCACATTCAAAATTACTCATATTCAGGAACAATAACGTAAATGAAAAACAACCTTGCTTGTATTTTTTCCCTAGGAATAGATGCATCATTCTGCATGGCATTGCACTAAATTAATTATTGTTTTATTATTATTTTTATTGTTTATTTTCACCTTGACAATGTCTTCCTTCATATTTTGCCCCACAAGAATTCCTCAGCCTTTTTCTCGTCTCTTAAAACTGACATCTCCAAACCAGGGGAGCTGGTTGTAGATCACCATCTTCCATCCCTATTAGCTGTGAGAAAGCTGTAAAATGTCTTGTGACTCCACCTAGCAATGCATCTGATACCTTTCCTCTTAATGCTATTTCTTTGATTTTGCTAGAACTAAGAGTAATTTGGTGATTGTTGAGCAACATATTCCAGATACATAGTAGTGTTAAGCTCTTACTTCAATTAGCTGTGCTCTAAGCACATAATTCCCAACAGTTCCTCATTTGTTGTTTTGGCTATTCAACTGACTTTAAATATTCATCTCTTGTTTCAGATTTAAAGTGCAATTTGATTAATTTCTGCATCTTTAAGTGTCAGAGTTTCACAACTGAGCAAGATGGTTAACCATCCATCACATCCTGAGAAATCTCTGGTGAATGTGCACATTTGCTTTTCTCTATCATGAATAACATTGGAAATGGCAATTAATTTCTGTAAGGGCTTTTTAATGTTTTATTTTATTTTTATTGAAAAATCTATCCACTTCCCTTCTACTACTTGTTCACCCACCGAAAATTGCGTCAATAGCCAAAGAAGCCAGTCCCAGGACTGGTATGACTTAACAGGACCAGCAGTTTCTTCCAGCCTTCAGATCGCTCTTTTGCACTCCCATGACTTCCAAGTCATGGGGCATCCTATTTTTTCTAAAGAAAATAGTGAAACAAACAAAAAAAAAAAAAGTGGGGTGAGGGGAGGAAGAATAGTGAAAAGGAAGACAAAAAAACTGCCAAGTGGAGAAGTTAGGAATAGAAGTAATAGTACAGCACATGGCAAGGATAAAAATCAACTATTGAAATGAGATTTAAGCCTTATGAGTTTTTGCTAGTTATGAGGACCACTTCAGGTTTCTCCAGGTTTCCCTATGCACATGGATTACTGCAATCATTGGAATATACCCCTAAGTAAGGAAAATAATGTGGTTTCCATGCCATATGGTCCTTGCATCATAAGAAAGGGAGAAGGGAGGAAACTATTACCCCACGAAGCCATAGTTTTGCCTAGAAAGGGAGCTATTCTTCTGTTCCACATCCACAACACAGTGAAGTAGCAAATGGTGACAATTGGAGGACCAGAAATGCACAGCGAAGCCAGCACTACAACAAATTATAGAGTGCTGGTAGCTTTGATCCAGTGTTTGGTAGTTAAAATAAATGAGTTGTCAACTTTGTCTTTTGCTGAGACTATTCTTAGCACTTCTGGGTTTTTTAATATTCATCTCTTCATTTATTTTCAAAACATTCTTCAAGCTCTGAAGGTCTTCTCTAATTGAACTCTTAAAGTAAGATTGCTAGCAGACATATATATTCTTCATATATATATATATATAGTTCATATAAATAGACATATACATATATTCTTCATATAAGCTCATACGTCATTTAAAAGATTCCAAACATTCATTTGGTTTGCTTTCTACTTAATGTTAAATGCTTTTACAGGCAAAATGTACCTTGAGGATGTACTAGAATGTTTCGGTATCTGCTCACAATGCTGCTTTGTCTCTCAGCTACAGTGTTTTCTAAACTGAGTTTTTTGACTCATTAATACATTTTTCAGTGATGCACATCTTTCCATCATACTAAAATTTCTCAAAACCTTCACAAAAGCAGCAAAACACGTAAATTTCCTTCTTCACTTCTCCTACACATTCTGACCGTGTTTTCAAGGTGAGGTCAGTATCCCTACTAGATAAAACCCAAACTGATTTCTATTCATTCTTTCCTCAGTACACTGACTCTTTTTTTACCCACTGATTTTTCAGTACTGCAGCAGTGCAACCTGTCCAACTTAGAGAACAGCAAGCACTATTCAAGGTCTGGGGCATTATTGCATTCTGAAGTGGCAGCATGCTTCTTTTCCCCCGTCCTCTGCAGGGTCTTTTGTATATTTTTGATTTTGTACCTTAGGCAAGCATAGAGATTTTAGTTTCAATAGCACCTGCTCCCAATTCTCATCGTTGATTTTGATCTTCTGTTTCCCCATTGCAATTATTTGGCCTGCACTTGTCCATGTCTGTACTGAGCAAGCACTGGAATGCACAGAAGTGTGATGACTGGCTTTCTAAGTTAAATTCATTGCATATGCATATTGCATTTATAGTTTTGTAAAACCAATACCTTTAAATATCTCCCCATGCTGTTTAGAGTAGAATTAATTTCTTTATGTATGCCATTATCTCATGACAACTTTGTTTGGGTTACCTAACTTCAGACAATGGTGTTTTTTTCCTGTGTTACTTTCTGTGGGTTTTACTATCCCATGTTTTTGCTGCTTCTACACTCCATTTAGCTTTATTAGGTTCATGATTCCTTTTTTTTTTGAATAACATTTGTTTACTCCTAGAACTGATATGACGTGACAGTCAGTCCTGAATGTTATATTGCAGCTGTATATTAGAATATTCGATTTTTTTTCACATTTGACCCTAGAACTTTCCTTTTTCCCTAACAGGGGAAAGCCCCTTAAGTTCCTCCTCCCACTAATCCACCAGGCACTGACGTACAATGTCACAGTCCTCTTTACCTTAAATTTCTTCAGCTCTTCAGCTGTTAATTCACACAGGATGTCTGATCGCTCATTCCCTTAAGTGATGTAAATTGATTTTTCTAATAACTTCTAAAACTTCATTTTAGCTTGATCAAAATACATTACCACAGAAAGAGATCACTGAGTCATACAGACTGTATGACAAATCCATTACACTGGACAGAAATGGTATAAGGCCAAAAACTACACAGAAAGAAGTCCTGTAACTTAATATGTCATTTGATAACTCATACATTCTTACTGAAAAGCTCATTAAATCCTGTGCTGTGAACTTTACAGGGTGCGGGTACAGACAAAAATTAAAAGGAAAATAAAGGAAAATTAAAAAGAAAACACAAATAGTAGATGAAGCGTTGGATATGTGTGAATGGGCAGGAATAAGAGCATACAAAATAGCTATGAGGATTAATCAGGATCAAGTATATTCAATTTGCAGCAGCTGTTTGGGACTGGGGCATCCTAAAGACCACACCTAGAGAAGGGCTTCACTTCTCATCTAAGGTTTGTGTTTTTACATTGATTTAGAAGAATAAATTCTGCAGCTACAGAAGGCTCCATCACAGGTCATATTGCCATGATGACATCAGCTGTGCTGAACCTCAACATGTCAGTAATAATATATGTTACTTGTCAAGGCAAATAGGCATCACCAGGTGACAGAGGTGGATGACATCAAATTGAAGGGAGCAACTGATAACCTCAAGGCCAATCTACTGAGCTATTGAAAATGGTGCTTCAAGAGCCTGTCACACCATAGGCTTTCCCCAGGTCTCCAGCAGGTCCAGAACACCCAGCCAAGATCTGCTTTGGCCCTCACAGACAAAATTAAGAAGACAATAAAATGCCTCGCTGTAAGCCCGGCTCTGGTATTATGGAAGTGCTTAGCAGATGCCAAAAATTTGCAAGTCCTGTTCCAAGAGAGGACAGCCCAAGAAGACATCCGTGCAGGAGCCTGAGGCAAAGAGCAGCAGTAAGGGGTCTGGCTGCAGCAAGTGCCACAACTTACACAAGGGGTCACAGCTCAGCTCCCCAACCACAGGGATTAATGAAGAGAAGCAATTGAGAAGTGACTGGCAAAAAGATCTAAACTAAGTGTGAGTGGTCCTATAAAATTCAAACATAAAATGTTTGATCTACCAGAAAGTCTCCCAGCTTCAAATGAACCATTCACATCTTTTAAATAAAATTTGAGTATGTACAGTAAGCGTAGACCTGCCTGGCAACACCGATTTTGATCCTGCTCTTGGAGGTTTAAAGCCTATCACCTGACCACAGCCCTCCAATACATCTCATTACACTACATCTAAAGTAATGAAATTATTATGAGACTGCTGTTGTATTTTTCACTTGTCAGGGCAAAAGTTGAATCTGTTGCATGCACTGAGAAACACATGTTCATATTCAAACATTTAAATTAGAAGGCCAATTCTCAGAAATGCTTTGTTTACAGGACACTTACATTTGGAAGTCTACGTATCGGTAGCTGTTTGGTCTTTAGCTATGATTACCTGAAAAAGCTAAGCTGGGGGCCTTGTATCCAAAGAAATATTAGCAGTAGTGGAGCCCATCAAAAGAGAACACCATTTGTTCCAAGCACTTGTTTATTATGTGGTGTTAATTCTTCATCTAAGAAGCCAGCAAATTAAATATAGTTTCCTGTCTAATGTCACTGCCATACAAACTTACAACCATGTTTCTGCTGACCGGGTCAGCATCAAGACAGATGGTCAGTCTGTCCTGCCTTTTACTCTCAAATCTCAAAGTAGCTGGTTTCCATTTCCCTCGTTCCTTTTTTAGGTAGGTAAGAAGCAGGTGCTCGGGTCCTTTCACCTCAAGGACTGCTGACTCCAGGGCTTCTCAGGTTCCCGTAAAAAGAAACTCCGCGTGAACGAGATGCAAAACTAGAAACGCAAAGACACCCGAGCCCCTGGTGCGGCTCCGATCCCCCCGCCCCGCCTCCAGTCCGGCAGCTCCCTTGCACTGCCGTTTCCAGGGTTCCGCCCCCGCAGGTTCGCGGGCGGTGGGGCGGGAGGGCAGCCAAAGGTTGCGGTGAGAGCACCACGCCTCTCCCCGCCCACGCCAGGTCCCGCAGGATTCAGGAAAACACGAGCCCGGACGCGGGCAGAGCAGGGCCAGCCCCTCCCCCGCAGGGAGCGGCGGCGCGGGGGCCGCTGCGGCCCGCGGCTCCTCGTTAGTATAGTGGTGAGTATCCCCGCCTGTCACGCGGGAGACCGGGGTTCGATTCCCCGACGGGGAGGGCCGCGCTAGCTCGCGCGGGCGTTTTTTGTTGCCGCGCTCGGCTCGGCCGTTCAACTCCGCGCGAAAAGTGCTCCGCGCGCTGGCGCCGCCTCTGCGCCCCCCCGCGGCCGGAGGGGGAAAAAATTATCTCTTGGCCTCCCCGTCGGGGAATCGAACCCCGGTCTCCCGCGTGACAGGCGGGGATACTCACCACTATACTAACGAGGAATTGCCTTGGATAGGTCTTCTGTGGGAGAGCCTTTATACAAATCCACACAAACACTCCGCGGCGGTGAGAGGTAGGAACGAAGGGCTTTCGGCAGAGGAACGACAGGAACGACCTCCAGGGAGCGGGAGGAGGGGCCCGCGAGCCTGCGTACGGCGGCAACGGCGCGGGAGGCGAGCTCGGCACCACCAGGGGGCGGGGGCGGGGGCGGGAGGCTTTTGCTGCTGGGGGCCGGTATCGGGGATGTGGGTGGGGACATGTAACGCACTTGGTCGGGAAAGCGGGAAGCGAAATAGTGGCGGAGGAGAAGGGCCGGAGCGGGAGAGGACCTGGCCGATCAGGTGCGGCAACCGCACCCCCGCGGCGGCCCGAACTCGCCTCACCCGCCCCGCTCCTCGAGCCCCGGGGGTCGCGCGGCCGACGGCCCGGAATGGGCCACTTCTAACTCTCAGACGGCCGCTGCCCAGCAGGACCTCGTGGCGCAACGGTAGCGCGTCTGACTCCAGATCAGAAGGCTGCGTGTTCGAATCACGTCGGGGTCACTTACTTTTCTTCCCTTCCTCGCAGGGGAAACCGAGGAACATCATTTTTGTTCTTTTCTTTCCCCCCTACAGCCTAGAGTCTACTCTTTTCGCTTGCGGCCGAGAGGGCAGCACGATGTGGAGGGCTTAGTGGGGGTCATGGCATAGGATTGCTGCTGTAGCAATGTAATCGTAAAGATCCCGTTGGAAAATTGGTATGTCTTTGTTTACGGTCTTTGTGTATATAGGTCTGTCTAATACCACGCTTAAACACAAAAGGCAAGAACCTGTCTGGAGATTGACTTTTATAAAGACAATCCACTGTGTGGAAATTATGAGGAAAAAGTCAGAAAGTTGTATAGATTTATAAATAGATGTATAGATATATAACAGATGTATAAATTTTAACGGGGACAGAGCTCCCCAAAATTGCAGGGGTACCATTGTTTTCAGTACAAAAATTCACATAACAAGGAGAGGAAGTAAAAGCAGAGGCAGCAAGTGGTCTTATGTAGTCAAGAGCTCAGACATATGCTTGTCTTAAGAACCCTGAAGAAGAATGAAACCCTGACAGGGAGGGAGAGGGGAGCAGGGTGCCTGTGGGGGGCACCTCAGAGGGTTAGGCTGAAGAACAGAAGAGTTTTCTCAGAGTAGACATTTCCACACGCTGAAGTGCCAGAGGCAGAAAGGCACAAAGAGTACTTAACTTTGATCTACACATGAGATAGCGAGTCCTAGAAGTAGTACTTTAGTGATTTGGAGAAACTGTAAAATTTGACACTTGATGAAATTGAATTAGAAGACAAATAATAGTTTGTCAATGGCCTGAATTTGAGGAACAGACAGAATGCCACAGATACAATTCTCACTTCGTAAGAACTGATGATTAATATTGTAAACTGTAGAAGAAAGAATACAGAAGTCCTAGAAACCAGACTCAGCGGTCATCAAATTATTTGGGTTTTTTTAAGCCAAGTAATTTGGGGTTCACATGCTAATATTTGTTCCATATATGCTTAAAACCTTTCAAATACAGAAGTTCTACATCTTCCTTAAGCGATCTGTTCAAGTGCTTTCCTATTCTTACTATTACAAAGGGACTACGTGTAGTTTAACCCTGATGTCTCTTTTGCTGTAACTTAAATCCAGCCTTTGTGTCATTGTGCTGGAGAACAGGTTATTCCCTTCCTTTTTATAGATACTTCTTACATATCTGAAATTTGTTATGCCTTTCTATAGCTATTCTAGAGTAACAAACTGTGTTTACTGGGGCTCTGATTGTTTGTATCACTTTCCCTCTGGAGTCTTTCCAAACAAGTTGCATTTTTAAATGCTCAAAACTGATCACAGTATTTCAGCTGACTCAGATTTTACCAGATCTGAATGGACATGGAGGACTGCCTCACAATGCTATGCTGACGGGATTTCCATTTATGCAGTTAGTCCTTTTTTTCTTTCTTTTTTTTTTTCTTTTATGTGTAATCTGTGAGATGGATGCATTTGTATGGGATGCATAATCTGTTACATATTTCTGTGATCCCACAAAGTATCTTGTCTCTCTGCCTCACCATCCAGAGAGCTGGATAGAGAAGTGGTGGCAATCTGCTTGCATTCCTGTACCTCTGCCAAAGCAGGTGCTCTGCTCTAAACATTCCATTTTGTTGCCAGGCAATACCTCTGGCTTGCAGTAAGGGGTTCAACTAGTGACAATACAGAAGATCTGCTTATAGGAGTCGAAGTTTTCCGGGCGTGATTTCACACTAATACACCTAACATGAGTGCAGGTTGTCACAAAACAGTCCATCTCCCTCTGCTCTGTCCATTCCTGCCTGTGCATTCCCCTCCTTCCCCTTGGATCACATCTTGCAATGGCACAGCAGCAGCTGCTGGCTCAGCGTGCAGATCCAGCGGCACAACTCCTAGATCCAACACAAGAAAAGCACCAGGAGTGCGTGGGACAGGATAGAGAGCAGGATCATCCCCTTCAGCAACAACCATAAATACTAATGGCTTAGTTAAGGTTTTTGTCAGCTGTTTGGAGAGAGAGCCCATTGTCCCTAAATCAAAATAATCTAGTTATGTCTCAAAACTAAATGAAAAAATTAAATGTGCCTTAGCTATATGCAAACTCTCCCTCTCAATTTCCTACTAGTGAAGTGGGGATAGTAGTTCTCTTTAATCTCACAGCTGTTTTATCAAGTTGACTCCATTAATTCTGGGACACTTAAATATTCTGGTGGGTATTTGTCTCTTACCAGCATTTCAACAGTACATGTGCTTCTGTGCTTTTTGTCTCCTTCTAACTTCTAAATACTTTGTTTTTAACCCAACTGATCTCTTTACGCAGATGTTTTTTCTTATGAAATTGTTCCTAGCTAAATATAGACAATAACTTAAAATCATATAAGCTTCAAAAAGTTGTGGTGCTGAGGTAATAGCTTACACATGGTAAACATAGCTTTGGCATTATCTCTGTCTGTGTATGATAGAAATAGATATACAAATAATTATAGTTTGGAAATGATTCAGTATAAGAAACTACCCTGAAAATTGTCCTTTTCATTTCATTTGTCAGTGTACTTAAGTAGGAGCTGATACTTCTGTTTTCAGTCTTTGTTGGTACAGGCCTTTGACTATCACAGTGTCAGCAGTAAGAAGTTTTAAAGCAGTCGTATACATTTCTTTCCCTGCCTGGGAGCAGCTATACAGTGCTGGACACCCCTGTATTCACCTGTCTGTGTACCATGTCAGGCAACACCACAGAGCAGCATTCCCCAGTGGCTGCCAGCTCTAGAATTGCTCCAGAAGCAATGTGCTCCATTATAGTAAGGCACGCTTTTTTTCCTTATCACTTTGCCATTTCTACTTCAGATGTTTCTAATAAAAAAGCTAGAGTCATTAGGAAGCCACCTAATTTTTCTAAATTAATCAAGAATGTGGAAAAGAAATTATTGATTCTAAAAAGTATAGTTACACTGTGCTATAATGATTAGGCAACTGCTTATTTTATTTATAGTAATGCTTTCCAGTTTCTATTGCCTTACTCAGATGGAATATCATTTTCATAGTGAAACCCGCTGTGCACCAAGACTGAATTAATACTTCATCTATACCTTTTTTACATTTCCTCATCAGCTCAGTCTGAGGCAACGGCATGTCTGTAACACTTACTTAAATGCCTTGGCTATGAACAAATTTATAGTCTTCACAATGTTATGTGTCGAGGCAAATGTTACACACGAATGCCAATTATACATCTATACTTCACTATGAATTGTTTTCCAAGTCCTCCGCTGAACTTAGGTTACTTTTTTGAACACACGGATATAGAAAATATATTTTTTCAGTGTATCACAACATAAACTATCTCATTTTTATGGATGGCCTTAGAGATTAGGAATTGCACACTTGGGGAAACTCAGAGCTAGAAATCTGAGACAGTTTAAGAGACATTCAATGTTTTCATGTCAAAGATGAATGTATGACTGAAAAATCTCTTTCTCACGCTCAGGAAGACTAACAAATTCCAGACATTTGGGAGGGTCCTACAAAGGAAAGATTTTTGGCTTTTCCTTTCAGCATATTTCACATTTTTAGGCAAGCTTACAACAGTTTTTTTAACCACTAAAAATGGCCATAGTCTCACAACATTTGCTTTTTTTTTTTCCTAAGCTTCCCTTTTGTCAGCATTTATACTGACAAGAGGTAAAGTGTGACTACCTGTTTCTCGGGTAGAGGCAGGTATTCTGGTCTTTGAAAACCAGAACTTGCTGCTAGGGATAAACATTCAAATACTGGAATGCTTCACAGAAGGCACAGTAAAACAACAGTTCCATGTTCTAAACAATGACAAAACAAATCTTTGGATAGGCATACGGACCACCTCACATTTGTGGGGTTTGTTCCCCACTGTAACAACATTAGAAAGATCTTTTGAGCTCGTTCATAATGGACTCATTCCCTTAGGCCCCTTGACTGCTGCCTAATGCTACAAAATGTGACTTACTTTCCTTCAAACAAAACAAACAATAAAGGTGTGGATCCTCGGCAGTATAAAGGTCTACAAGTTGCAGGTTCCAGTGTTAATCGTCATGCATGTGTACATTTTGGTGCTTTCTTATATTACTTTCCCATCTTTGCTTTGCCTGGAGAACACCTGTTGATCCCAAAGTGCAACAATAAAGAGTAGAACCCGTAAAAAGTGAAGAACCAGTAGGAGACAGCTTGTGCCAAGGATTGTTTAGGGACTTGGCTTCCCAGAGAAGTCAATTGCTCTGAAGAAAGGTGACACTAAATTATTGTATGGTGCTTTTTAGCTTTTGCTGCTTTGGAAGCGGCTAAAGTTAAGGCAATAAGAGTTCAGTATCTGTGCAAGGGAGTTACATCAGTGTAACAATGTAACAGAGTAAATAATTAACAAAAAAGAAAAGATAATACATACTTCTATAGTTGGGGAAATGACTTCCAAAACTTAAATGGACTGTAAATATGTACTTTAATAAATGTTAATCTGAGCCACAACCTCAGTGGCTCCACAGCCTCTGTATTGGAGTTTGAACAAATAACCAAAACATAAGATGTCAAATTTCTGCTGTCTTTATGCTTGTATGCCAGTTCTGCCTGACAGCAAAAAGGTGAAAAACACAGATCCAAGATAAGGCCAGTCAACCCATCCATTTGTTATGATCAAAGCTGAACTGTAGTGATTTACTACTTCATAACCATGTTCCTGTTGGGGTTTTTAGTGCTACACTTAATGCATTAAAACCAGACTTACCATCAACATAGACTTCAAGCTCAAGAGTTTTAATTCCTTCCACTCCTAAAGGGTCACTCACAAGAAAAGTCAGCACCACCTGTATTGCACATTATGAACAGTATGATGGATTGCAAATGGTGGCTGCATTGTTGAAAGAAGCACAGTCAGAAAATAAGCTTCAGGCCTATTGTACCATTATTGTCCCTGGTGTTAAATGGTGACTGTACCAACGTTTTAGCTTGTATTTTCACTGTTAATTTCGGCTAAAATTCTCCAGACCCAGTTTCCTCTTACACTGCTTTAAAACATTTTAGACTTGGTATGAGTTGACATGGTTATTTTTTACATTAATATGATAGCTGAAGAATCTCTCTGAAGCATACTGTGCAACTGGTTTCATATCTGAATAAGAAGTGAATTCTTAAAAGTAGAGGAAAGTCTTATTTTTCAAGGCACCTAAAAGCTTTTTAAGGTGAAAAATACTATCTACACTTTAGTACTATCAAATTTGGAGAGGAATTAAATTTCCTTTAACCATTTCCAAAACACCTATCATTTAATATCCACGTTCCAGGAAAAATTTGGGGTAAGATATGCTGAAAAATATATAGAACCATCTCATTTGTTCTATTCAGGCTTAAAAGTAAGTGATACTAGTCAATCCACATTGATACATATTTGCTGTGTATGCTGTTAATGGAAGATGTTTCTGCCCACTGCTCAGCCTTGTTGTGTAACAAACTGAATAGGTGAAGTATATACAACACCAAGAACCAAGCACTTTCAGATAGAAGTTATAATGAACTTCAGATGATTGCCACCTCATTGAACTACTTGCACTAAATTAATTCTTCAAGCTAAACTTCTCACTGGTATTAATTACTTTGTTACACCACACCAATTCTTCAGTGGGAAGAATCAGGCTTCCTGGGAGTGGGTCCTTGATTTGCCTCGAAATTACTTTCCACAAAGATAACTCTCACACCTTCATCTAGCTGATACTGCAGCTATGGTGAGATCAACAGGAACAACAGCCACCACGACAGCTCCATGGTGGAGCACACTCGAACAGCGGAAATCCCTCTCCTCAACAGCAATTTAAAACTCTTTCTGGAACATAAAGAGGAGTGAGTGCAAACACTAACAATCCTGTTTTAGGTCCATGACTGATGGGCAAATTAAAATATTCACATTTAAATTCTTATCTCTGATACTGGAAGGCAGTTCTCAAAAGCATAGGATATATAGTCAGTTCTAAATACTAAACCCTTCCCATCATAAAATACAAGCAGTACGTGTTCCCAGTAAGCAGCATGTAAGCAGAAAAAGATTTAACCCGCTTGTTTAGAGACTGCAAGACTGTCTTAAAACTCAGTTCTACTTCCCCAGCAGGGACACACTTGAGAAATTTTTGAAGTCAGCTTTATAAGTAAGTAAATAAATAAATAAAACAACTACGTGCCTTTCAAACTCTGCGAAACTATAGATGCGATTTTTAATTTTTTTTTTTTTTTAACATTTAAGTCACGCAACGGCAGCAGTCGCAGTAACAGATTAGCTACCGGCTTCCTGGCTGGATTTCTTCTGGAGCCCACAGCTAACGGGTCAGGCGCAGCCGCGCGCTCGGGCGGCGGCCAGCGCAGTTATCCCGGGGGAGAGCGAGCTCCTGTGTCCGCCCGGCCCGCGCTGCAGCCGGCGGGAAGGAGGGAGGGCTCCGCCAGCCCATCGCTCTGCCGAGGGGACAGCCTTGGGGGGCGGCGGAGCGGGCAGAACCGGCGGCAGGTGACTGGGATCACTGCAGGTTATTAGGATCTCCCTAACCGCCCGCTGCGCTTCTCGTTCCCTTCCTGGCGGGGAGAACGTAGGCTGTGACCCGAGAGGGCGGTGGGGAGACCCGGGAGAGCACCGGGCGGCGCTGGGGGGGGGGAGGGGGGGCGGTGCCGCCGTGAGGGACAGCTCCCCCCGCCCTAACCAGCCCCGCGCGCGAGCACCGCCCCACACGCCTCTCCCGCCCGAGCCGAATTTAAACTGCGTGACTGTCCCTCGCGCAAAGCACCAACGCTGCCGGGGCCCGCGCGCCTTGCCCCTTTGCCGCCTGGCAGCCAATAGCGGAGCCGCTTCCTTCTCCTCCCCGCCAATCGGGGCGCGGTTTATTGCCGGCTGGGAAGGAGCGCTCGTTGCGTGCGCCCGCCCGCTGTGGAGCTGGTCCCTGGCGCGGGGCAGGCGAGTCCTCCTTCTCCTCCTCCTGCTGCTCCCCCGCCCCTTCTCCCCGCGCTTTGTTGCTGCCTCTCCTGGGAGAGCTGTGGCGGCGGTGGCCGGCGGCGATGCCCGAGTTCCTGGCGGACCCGTCGGTGCTGACCAAGGAGAAGCTGAAGAGCGAGCTGATCGCTAACAATGTGAGCCTGCCGGGCGGCGAGCAGCGCAAGGACGTGTACGTGCAGCTCTACCTGCAGCACCTCACCGCCCGCAACCCGCCTGCTGTCGCGCAGCCCGACTTCTCCAGCGACGAGGAGCGGGAGCCCACACCTCTCGGCGCCCGGAGCCGCGGCGCTGCCGCCGCCGGGCGGGTGAGTACAGCCGCCTCCCGCCCGCGCCGCGGCGGCTTCCCGGCAGCCTCGGGCCCGCTTTCCCGCCCGAACGGGGCGGCCGCTCTCGCCCGCCGGCCGCGGCGCGGGGACCGCGGTGAGGCACCGGGGCGCCCCGCACGGCCTCCCGCGTGGGACCGGGGCACCCTCCGGCTCGGCTGAGCGCGCGATCGTGCCCAGCGGGGACGGTCCCACCACCCGGGGCAGAGCGGCAGCGGCCGCCGCGTCGAGGGGGGAGCTGGGACCGCGGGTCGGTGCCGGGTGGCCGCCGACTGCGCCTCCAGATCGCGTCCCACCTTGGAGCGACTGGCTCGTGCGGGGGGGCCCCTCCAGCCGTCAGGGCCGCGCGACCGCGCGTGGGAGGGTGCGACAGCCCCCCGGTTGTAAATTGTGGTTTGGCGGGCGGTCTCCTAAGTAGAAAATTTCGGTGTTGGAGGAACGAAGCGAGAGAACCGCGCGAGGTTGCAACTTATTCTGGGAGAGGATTCCCGTCAGCTGTCTCAGTTGTACTGCAGCAGTGCTACGCGGTGTAAATACCTCTAGATGAAAGAAGGAATCTGTGAGGGAACAGCTTTCACTTAATGAAGTGGACTGTTTAGTGTAAAGAGGATCTGCATAATGTAGATGACTCGCTCATACCTCTAAGCATGTGTTTTATAGCAAAGGGCCTCTGCTGTATGCTCAGTTTGTCCAATATATTTGCTTTCTTAGACTTTATCATGTAAAGGAAGAGGGGGAGCTGAAGCTATTTGGAATTTTTCTCTTTGGGAAAATGTGATTTCCTTCTTAACTTTTAATAAGTGGTCTGTAAACTTGCATATATTGAGAAAGCAATCGTGTAATTGATAAACTGTCTTACTCGAGTAAGGGCTTGGATACTGATTGCCAGTTTCTGGAGTTGTGGTGTGTGTGTGATATTACAAGTATTTAATTGTATCTGAGATACTATCTTTCAAAGCTCATTAGTAAAGGGAGTGCAGAGAAATGGAATCCTTTTAAGGTCTCTCATGCTTTGGCCTCCAAAAAACAGTTCTTGAGTTAAGAAATTGAAAACTGCAACTTCAAGAGGAAGAGATTTCTAACCAAGTTATTTAGCGCTTTTTAACATCTGTCTAATTCAAACAATTAACTGGCATTCACTGAAGTAACTTTACAATGAACTAGACACTTTGCTGGCTTACAGTGATCTGCTGATAGCGCTCATAAGGTGCTTTTGAGTAAAATAGGATGAGCTTGGATCTGACTTGTTTCACACTTGTTGGAGGAGGAATGTCTTGAAACTGCTGAAGTTTCTATCCTAGATCTGATTTTTCCTTTCCACAGTGCTTAAGTTTAAACAATTAAGGGTGACTTTTTTGATGTTTACAGAATGGGTGGTACTCCTACACTGCTGTTAACAATGTCTGGAAGGCTGTGTGCTATTTATGCTTATCTTGTGTATTAATATCAGAACACTGTATCATCATAACTTCCAGGACTTCAGCGAATATTCTAGTGATAGTTGTTCAGATTTGGGTCCGTTGTGCCCTATGTTGTGTTGTTTCCCCCTGCCAAAAAATCCAACCCCAAACCAAAACACACAGAAAAATCCCAGATAATACCCGCCAAGCAAAACAAACAAACTTGGAGGATGTATGTTTGTTGCCTGCTTTGTACAGCTTAAGTAGTTCTGAAATTGCTTGTAGCTTGATTACCTGTTGTCCCTGTTAATGCCTTCTGGCACAAGAGTGCTTTTCTGATCAGCTCTCCTTCAAGAAGAGTAATCTACGTGTCCTCAGAACACTTGGAACGGAGAGGTAGAGCAAAAGTAAGTCTGACGTCCCAGAGGACTGAGGTTCTGGTGAGGAAACAAAGCAAAATATCTTGATAAGATTAAGAGAAGGTGGAAGGGGAAGCACACAGACCTCTGAAATAGAAGAAACTGGAAATAAGGGGCAAAGAGAGGAAGCGGGAACTGCAAGGATTTATGGAAAGGAGGAATAAAATAAAGGAATTCCATATTACCTGTAGGTCACTTAGTAGGTTCTGGAAACAAACCTCTGTCTCTAAACTCCTCTGTGTAAATTCATTGTTCTATACTGGGCATTGCTTTTATGTTTTACATTTAAAAGGGCTAGAAAACAGTTTTTACTGGGTGCACAAGGAAATTAAAAGTACTTTATAACATGTACTGCTATAACGACATGTTGTTAGGTTGAGATCTGAATAACAAAATTGCAGTGTTTTAATAGCTCCATATCTATGTATGTTACAGGTCTTAGAAATGGTAGTATTGGCTTGTGTACCTGGGGGGAGTTTTAAACCATTTGTTTCAAACTTTTAGGCAGTCAACTAAATATGTTTCTAGAACACCAAAATACTTGACTGCATTACAAGTATATCTTCCGTGGGATTAAAAAAGTGGACTGTGTTTCCTGTACCACTCTAAAAATTTACTGTTGCTTAGCTTGAAAGTTACAAAAGTTTCTTCAATCCAGATGACTCAGTCAACGCTAGTATTAACTTGTAAAAATGTTTGAAAAAGCATGTACATAGACTTGCATTTTGGAGGATTCTGTCCCACTGTGCTTTCTCCTACTCCTTACTTGGTATTTCTCTGGCTCTAGCTTAATATTCTACAAACCTTAAAAAACCCCACCCAAACCAAGCAATAATAAACGGTTAACAAAAACCCCTAACAAACTGATTTGGGAGTGAAGACTCACTCTCGCTGTTGGAATGAATGAATGCTGGATGCTTAGAGGGAGAAGCAGTAAAGGGTCAGAATCACTCTTGGAGCAGAGGAATGTGTTATTTTGAATGGAGGAGAGGAGCAACACAAGTGAGAGACGTAACCTCGTTTTTCTGAAGTTTGAGCTTTTTCGGTAGTAATACCAACACAACAGTTGTCAATGCTTAACTGTGTGCTGCCTGCTGAAGGCCAGCAGTCTTGACAGCAATTCTCTCTTGTTTAGCTTCTTTGAAAGGGTTGGGATTACAGTTAAAAAGCAGTCTGTCCTTACTTCATGGCATAGGCTGTCAAAGATCTACAAAATATATTCCTTAATATGGCTTTTGGTGTGGAAAAAAAATATTGTAATGAGGATACCGTGTTGGCCTGAGTAAGGGTGGTCCCGGCTTGGTGGTGTTCACTGGATGGGTTTACTGGTCATTGGGATTTCTCCTATCCCGCTCTGGGCCATTTCACAGTTCCCTTTGTTAGGAGCCAATAGCTGTAACCCCCTCTGGTCCTGCAGCCAGCCGGAGGTGCAGTGCCCGTGTCTGTCGGAGCAGTCGGAGGGTAGAGCGGGTGCGGCCGTGGGCGGCAGGGGGCGCTGCGGGGCCGGCGGCCCGCGGAGGAGCCGCGTGTGCGGGAGCGAGGCCGCGGCTGCTCCTGTTGGAGCTGGGTCGGCACCTTACGGGACCAGCCGGCTGACCTGCGGATCCTGAAGAGGGGAGGGCACTGCCTCTCGTGAAATGGACAAGTTCAAAGGAGTACTCTGAATATCTATGCTGCAGTCACGGAAGGCTAAACCGGGTCTCTTGATAGTGGAAGTTAGTGTTTTGACATTGCTGTAATCATTAGTCATTTTAACCTGTGTGCATTGTCATTTTAGTGTTCTTTTTTCCTAAGTTCTAGGCATTCGAGGATGCATTTAGGTGTACATTTTCTATTGATAAAAGTTGTGCAGAGACAAAACCCTATAGTTTTAATTGTGCTACAAATGATGCCTTTTGAATCCACCAGTCTTTCCAGCACAGCTCTATGAATACTAAATCCAACCCAAGGATATATATCTCACTTTAGCTATACTCTTACCAGGAGAGGAAAAGCTTTTAAAACCATGTCTGTTCCTGCCTTAGTCTGATAATATTGTCTGGAAGAGTCAGCTTCTCTAGCTCTACTAATGTCTTTGAGCAACTTTTTTCCCTAAGCTTGTTTAGCATAGTGGTAGGTGAGGACAGTGTTTGGGTATGTGAGACACCTGTTTCCTGCAGGGGAAACCATCTGCATCTGGATGCCCCTGGTCTTGGTTAGTTATGGGCTGAATATCAGGACAGAGCTCAAAAGTAACTATGAAATTGCATTTTTGCCTCTTTAGGACCACTGTTTTAAAACACATGCTGAAAATACTGTCTTGACACCATTGCCAAACAGGAACTGTTCAGAGCTCAGAATGTGTAGGTTATTATGACTTAGCTATTTGATGTATATCATGTCCTGGAAGAATCTCTTCTAAAACACATTGAGTGAAATTTTTGACCTTTAAAGTGATGATTTGAAAAAGATCAGTCAGATGTCTCTTCCTCAGATCTGTCAGTGAAGGTATGATGAAATCATATAGACCTGTTTGATGAAAGTTTGTAAGGGAGATGTATCAGGTAAAGATGTTTGGGTTGGTTTGTTGGGTTTTTTTGGTTTTGTTTCTTTGGGGGTTTTTTGTGCTAATTAAGTAGCCAAGTAAGTTCAGAGCTAGCTTCAATCCTTTATAGTGAGAATGGTGTGGTAGTGATAATATCTGTACCTGAGGTAACTATGGCTTCAACTCCTTCCCTATTGGAAAAGAGAAGGCAAGTAAAACTGGTAATTTATGAAGATTAGGTGTGTGGAAAGTGAAACTGTACTCAGATAGGTGAGTTAATGTAAAGCATATATGCTTACCTAGTGAAGAAAGAGAATCTATTTGGTGTTCCCTGTGTGTGGCTGTATGTCTTGATGATGATGTGCCATACAAATGTGACCCAGAATACGGATTTAAAACCTTTGGGGCCTTTTAAATGGCAGTCATCTGCTGGCTGAGTGACACCTGTGGGCAGTAGGGGAGAGATGACCAAAGTAATTCCCACTACAGCGAGAAGTCCTGCCATGCTGCTCTGCACCTTCAGATTTTCTGCAATTCTAGACTCATGAACTAAGGGGATAAGCTTGTTGGAGTGCTGGGGTAATAATTTATATTTAAATAAAAGAATCCCACTGAAGTAATTTTTGTCTAGCAGTGCATGTCAGTTGTACACCAGCCAGGTCTCCAGGTCAGCATTCAGTTGATTGAGCTATGAGACCCACCAGTTTGGTTTCTCGATTTGTTTTTTTTTTTTGTGAATTTTTACTTTTCACCTAAGTGAAAGAGAGTTGTTTCTGGAAACAACTCTTCATTATGTAGCATTCATCTGCTTTCAAAGTGGATATATTCCCTTCACTGGAACCCAGCATCTGAAGGGAGAAGGGGTTGAAAGAGTTGAGTAGTCCCTAATCTTATATTTAAGATTTTATTTAGGACTTTTACTGTTTACCTTTATTAAGGACTGTTACTGTACTTAGGCTTGAAAATTCTAAGTCTGACACTTACTAGCTGGTTAAAAGGTAGTGAGTTTTTTAAGTTGTGTGTATCAGGATCTTTGAATTACTGCTGCATAATTTCCTTTCCGTTGTTTATTTTGTCTGTCCTGTAGCTCTTGGTAAATGTTGTCTCCAGGCCTTTGAGGTTAAAAAGTTCAGTAGGATTTGGTTTAAAAAAAGAAAATTCTACTGCAGGAAATGTTTGTGTATGGTACAGAGACCTCTCTATTTCATAATTTAAGTCTATTATTAACACTTCACATATGCAGTTCCTTATCTTCACCTCTCCTAAGAAATATTTATTTGTTACCAGAGAGAACTCTGTGCAAACTGGAGAATTAAAGAGCATTCTATTGGTGCAATTTGGCCTTTCTTTAGCCTATCTTAACCTCATTCAGAGAAACAGTAAATAGGCCCTGACTCTTTCTGCTTCTAGTGATGAAGCTGCACCTGTTTGGGATTAAAATCATTGTGTATCCTGATGTAGGTGCTGTTTACCTTGGGATTTGAGAATGCTGCTTTTGATGATGTCTCACAGTTGTTTATATTATTTAATAGCTTCTTCAAGATGTTACTTATGCGTGTCTTTGGAATAGTGCTGGGACTAGTACAGGTACTTGTGAAGTTTGCCTGATAAACTGGTCTGTGGCTGTTAATTGCTGTTCATCAGGAATGGCAAAGGTGAGGTACGTAGCTTCCAAGTCTGAATTCTGATCACTTGTGTTTTCTGCTCTTGTTAATGGAAGAATGGGAAAGCTTTGTGCAGTCAAGAGATGATACTGAGAGAAGATGAACTTCTCCTGTGCTCTTGTTCTTCTGTTGCCCTAGTACTGAGAATGCTGTGTGGCAGCCCCATGGTTATAATTCACTACAGTACTTGTTTGAAGACTTGGTTCCTGGGTAATCCGAAACTGAGCCTGACAGATAATACTACCAAATTGCCTCTCTTTGGTATGAACAAATCTCTCTCAAGTGAAGTGTGCAGATCCTTTTCCATCTTCAGTTTTCTATAAAGTAGAAATATGGAAATATGTTTTTAATGCTGCTAGCTCTGGATGGAATTAGATGATCTTGAGATAAGGATTTATAGGTCTGAGTATATTGTTGCAAAAACATTTACATTATGTACAAAGTGATCAGTGGCACCACCTTACTGTGGCCAATCCTGGGTATTGCCACAATCTCATTTTAAGCACTTTGCCTCTGCACCACAGTAAGACAAATTTTACCAGTGGTCACCAGACCAGGAAAATGTGTATGTGTGTGTGTGTTTTTGTTGTTGTTTGATTGCTTTTTAACTTGCAGTGATAAATTTTAAAGCTAGCTCTTTTGATCTGTCTCATGGCATAGTCCAATGGACAAGTTGTCCTGATGCACAGAAGTGTAGTGGTGCTTTATACTATAATAGTAGTGGTAATTAGAGCTAATGTTGTTGCTGAGGTTAATGCTTTCATACCACAGCCAAAATATGAGAGAAATTCTTCTATCCTGCCTTACACCAGGGACTGATCTTGTGGTCCAGTGAATGATTAAATGGCAACTTTGTACTTATACCAGTGAAGTCATTTGCTTCTGCACTTAGGATAACAGGTGTTCAAAAGTAAAAGTTGTGACCTTGAAGAGCACAAGATAATCAATACATCTGGCCCAATTATTGAAGAGCACAGATTACTTTCAACTTTTTTCATCCCCTCCCTGCTCTTTTTCTCTGCTGAAACTGATTATTCTGATGGTCTGTGTGTGACAGTAGTGCAGGAAAAAGTGAAATAGTATTTGAAAGGAAAAACCAAACTCAGATACCATGAGATATGTGAGTTTACTTGTGTTAAAATACCATAGTACTCATTACTTGCAGTTAGATTTTTGATAGTTAATATTTCTGTAAAGCATCCAGCAGAATGCTGAATAGTGCTTCTGCTGTATATTGTCATAGCATTTTCTGTGGTCTCTAAGTGATATAAAGGTAGAGATAGGTAAAATTAGGTTTCCAGTTTCTTCAAAGTGTCATTGAAAAGTTGATTTCCTGCACTATGCTAATTTTCTTCTGAAATACGGAATAGCATCTTGGTTAATCTGCTTGATGATGTGTGCAAACACCAGAGCTGTCAATAGTCTAAACAGATCTCAACAAGAAAACCCAACATTTGTTTTGGAACTCTTTTTTTCTTCCTTACTGTTTAGGCAGTTCAGTAGTCCAGAAAAAATGCACTGAATATGAAATTTAAGTTAATGTGATACTTGAAATAGTGTTATGACCAGCACATTCAGAAGTGAATAAAAGTCTCATATAGCTCCAGGTTGGTTGTTTTTTGTGTGCTATGTAAGTAGGCTCTGTCGCTTCAAAAAGTAATTTGGAATGGAATGATTGATAAAGTGAATCGAGAATCTGTCTTTAGTCAAATCTATCACTTTAATGACCCAGTATTTTCTTCAGACTGCTTGCAGTCTATTCCAAGAGTTCATGATAATACTTCTTTTCAGCAGCTGATTTTAAGTTCATCATGCTGGGATATTCACAATCCAGGAGTTAGAGGAAAATCTGGAATCAGTTATGTTTGGGAAATCCTCATGCAGTCCCTGCTTAACTTTAAAATACTAAGATACTTGAGGCAAGACCAAGCTTACATGCAAACAAATATTGAACTGGCATTAAGGCCTAGCCAGATACTGTTGACTCATGTCAGTCATCTTAGTGTTTTGGTTCTATCTTACAAAATGCAACAAGATAAAGACATGTTAATTGTGACTGAATGTTATAGATTGTTTGTATTTGGAATTTTAGTCTTTGGTTAATACCAGAAAACCCAGGTAGGTTTGCCTCTGGGCAGCCAATCTGAGAAAAATAATAAGTGTAGAAATTTTTTCTGTTTATATCCTACAACTTTGAAATACAAATACAACTTATTTCAAAGCAGTATCAAGATCTTTCTTAGCTGAGAGCACGCAAATCCTAAGCATACTTTTTTATGTCTTATCTCTTCACTTTCTTCCAAATTTTGGAGCTTGAAATGGCTGTTATAGTAGTAGGGGCTTCCCAAGTTGAAGAAATGTTATGATCACTCTGTTTGGGTTTAGTGGAAACTGTTAATTTAGGTGTAGCATTTCCACAGATTCTTTTGATAACCATCTATGTGTGGTGGTGGTGGTGCATTGCCAACTGTTTAAAATAGTGTTGCCAGAGATGGGTTTAAAATTTGTTAGAGCTACAGTAGCAGAGGCCTAAACAGACAGGCAGGATTTTGAAAATTTGAGATTGTTTCTGATTTTTGCCTTTCTGGCACCTGCTTTGTAATATCATATAATCTCAGAGAGAGTGCTAGGACAAGTAGAAAGAAGGGTTTTGAAAAGTTAGTTGAGAGGATGTGTAGATACTGAAGAACTTGTTCCATATCGTTAGAGGAGGAAATGTTAACCAACCAGGTAGAAAAATGATGCGAAGAAGTACCAATGGAACATAAATATTTGTAGTTTAGTGTAGAGATGGTGAAACAGCTAGAAACTTACTTTTTCAATCATATGAAAGCAATCCCCTCCCATTGTATACTTGAACTTCAAATTAAAACACATGACCAGAATAATGAGTAAGAGGTGGTTTGTTTTGTTTTGTTTTTTTTACTAGAGAGGAGGTCTGTAATGGGTATTTCCTTCCTAAGTAGGAAACTTGTGCATATTTGTTTAGTAGGTGTAAATGTTTGTACTGTTTCACATAAGCTTTAGTAGTGTGGGGGGAGGGAGAATATAATGACTTTTTTCTGGGTTTATATGTTTAGTACTCTTACGACTTCTTGTTCCCTTAGAAGAAAAAGATGTGTTCTGTATGAACTGTAAACACCCTGTCTCTCGTTTCTCCCTCACACACTCACAGAAAGCTACGAAGAAAACTGACAAACCCAGGCCAGAGGAGAAAGATGATCTAGATATAACAGAGATGAGTAATGAAGACCTTCAAGAGCAACTTGTGAAGTATGGAATAAATCCTGGCCCAATTGTAGGTAGGTCAACTGAACTAGCAAATACTCATCTGTTTAACATATTTCTCACTAAACCTCACTTGTGAGTGCTCTAAGCTCCTCTGATACAGTTACTTATTAATACCAGTGCTGTTTCAATACTACTTCCTACTTAGGATGTTTTCATTGAACTATTTACATTAAGACTTGAAGCATTGCAGTGCAGGCAAGTCTGCAGTTTGCTCCTCTTGTGCTCTAGGCCAGCTGGAGATGTTCCAACTTCTGTTCTGAACCTGTGTAACTATTAGTTAAAGTTCAGTGCTGGGGTAATTAGGTCTTCTGATACAGAGGTTGAGATCTGGGCCCACGTAAATAGAAAATACGTCTTACATAATAACCTAATAGCATTGAGAGCAGAATGAGAACAGGGAACTTCCCTTTCCCTAGAGCATTTCCTACTCGCTGCATTTTGCAGTAATGTTTTGCTTTGCTAATGTTTTTTTCTGGCCCTTTGAGCCCAGCATTCTGTTCTTTGTGCTGGCCTACATCAGGAGTAGTCCTGACCCCAGCCTAATCTCCTGCCCTGAGCACTCATCTGTGATGTGGGATCCAAGTGCCTTGCCTTTCAGATTGTGCACTAGCCTAATTGCAAGGGGATTTGATTTCACAACTCTTCAAAAAAAGATTGTTGTCTGTAGCATGCTGAGCCTTCTGTGGAATGTCCTTGAAATCCTAGGGGGATGGAAATGTCAGTGATGGAGACTGCAGTCCAGTATGTATTCAAAGTCTTATGCACAGTATTTTCAGTTAGCTGATTCTGTATGCTTTCCCATGCAACCTGTTCCTCTTGGATGGTATTCAAATCTGCAAAACTCAAGAACCTATACAGTCCACTGGAAAGATGTTCAAATTTGGTCTAATTAAAAGCCTTTAGTCCTTAGAGGGTATGGATTCTGTTTCTTGAGTCTGCCACTTCTTTTTAAGGGTGGTTTCCTCTTATCTGAAAAATTCTAAGGTTAGAATTTTTTTTCTGCAGTTCAGGCACCAGTCACCTCTACAGACTTTTGCCAGCACAGTCCTGATGTGGAAGTGTGTGCTAGACTTGATACCTTTTAAAGATCTGTCCTCAAAGATCAAGGGAACCAACCTAATGGCTAGATCCAGCAAACAAAGTTCTGTTGCTGCTTGCTTGCACCATCTCTGATGCTTATTGGACTCAATTTGCCAACAAGGCACAGGCTAAAGTTGAAGGGGCATTAATTCCAGGGTAAAGGAATTAAGAGAATAATAGTGCAATCTGCATGGAAACTGTTGCCTTTGAAATGTCAGGCTCACTAAATTTTTTGGGAGGGCATAACAACTTATGTATTGCAGCATATGGAACAAAACATGTAAGAAACAGGTAAATTCCCTTTCCATTGATTTAATTTTCATAACTTTCAGTGTACAAAGAGGCCTATAGTTTATCTAAAAATTCTCTTAAACCAAAAAGTTAGAAGCCTTAGAGGCAGAGTACCTAGAGGTATGCATTATGGGCCATACAAACTGATTAAAAATAAATAATATTCCCAAGGAATATATATCAGCCAAGTTCTATCAATCAAGTCAGGAAAGATGAAAACTGTATCTCTAGCATGTATCCTTCCTTTGTTATAGCTACTACTAGGAAACTTTATGAGAAAAAGCTGTTGAAACTGATGGAGCAAGGTCCTGAACTGAAGGAGCCTGTGCCTCTCCCAGCGATTACAACTACTGAGAACACCAGACAGAATGGAAACAGTGATTCTGACCAGTACAGTGACAATGAAGAAGGTAGGACTAAAGTGAAACTTGCATGGGAATGATTCAAATTATGTATCAATAATACTTGCAGTAGAAATACCTAAAGAGGGTATGGCCTTGCTGTTAGGTGAGGCTGTAAGGTACTGCTGTGAACCATGTGAGTCATGTGCTTCATCACAGAGTACTAGCACAGTGATCCAGGTGCCTGTTCTGGGAAAGTAAACTTTTTGCTACTGAGCTTTTATCCATTTGCCCCAGACTGGAGCCTGTAAATCTGAGAGATAGAGAACTGTGTATTAGGTGCTAAGGTGTTCTTTGCACTTCATACCGAAGTACCAGTGCAGTTTTGTCGTACGGTGCTCATAGCAGTTATTTACTATGGGATGTCAAATGAATGTTTGTTTATTAAACTTTTGTACTTTTTATAATGTCTCACTTATGACTCAATCCCTTTTATGCTCTGTTCCTTATAGATTTAGTTTGGGGTGGGTTGATTGGTTGGTCCTGTGTGTGTTTTCTTTGTGGTTTTAGTATCAAGTTTGTATCAAAAAAGTGTAGCGGGGGAAGTGGAACCTAAATCACATCATCATACATCTTACAAAAAGTAGAAGTATAGGCTTTAAAGAGTGACATGAATGGAATGTTAGATGCTTATTTATAGTGTGGTTTGGTTTTGAGGGTGGGGTTGTTCTTGTTGTTTTTACAGGAATTTCTATGGAGGTAGGATAGAAAGGGTTGAATTACAGTTAGTAATTTGATTGATCTCCCTTGCATATTTGGACTTGTTTTTCAACTTTTCTCTCTTGCACTTGCTAGGGGGAAGGGATGTTAGAGATTGATTTATTTATTTTTGGGACAGCCAAGAGCCCAGTCACAAGTGACGGCTACCCCCTTATAGTTACATATGCTTCATCTAATTACTGAACTGTTCAAATGCTGGGGAAAAACCTCAAACCCAAACACTCCCCTTCCACGCCCACCAAAAAAAAAAGGTTTCTATAAATAAACCTAAATAGGTTGGTGTAATGCTATTAGAATTTTAGAAAAGCAGCGGAAATAATACATTCTCTTATTGATGACTGCTAACCACTTGCCTTTCTATGGCATCAAAACCAGAGTTTTATATAAAAGGACAAAGCTGACAACATCAAATGATGTTGAAAAGCTTCAATACCCATACTACAATCAGTCGTAGAATGGTACTTTGGTTAAAGGAATTGCAGTTTGATACCAGTTTCTAAATGGACCTGCTGGATTGGTCAAAGCTTATCTGAAATGTAGAATTTGTAGGACAAAATGTAAATACTTGGGTCAGTGTTTTAAAATAATTTTAAAGTTATTCAGAAGTCTTTATTCTTCTACATTTAATGGAGAAACATACCTGTTTCTCAAAACTTTTTAAGGAAATGTTAACTCAGACTTTGTTGCCTCTTAAAGTGAATTTTTATTAAAATACAGTAGGTTTCAACTAGTACAACAACTAGTAGTATTATAGAAACTAGTTATATTAAACCTGGTTGCAGATCCGAAGACTGAGCTGAGGCTTGAGAAGAGAGAACCACTGAAAGCCCGGACGAAGACGCCAGTAGCACTCAAACAAAAAAGAGTTGTTGAACACAATCAGGTATGTTGAATTTAGTGGCACGTGGAATAGCTACTAACTGCAGGTGATGTGCTCACTAAACACCTTACTACTTTTAACATAATCACATTTGACTAAGTGAGCTCTGCAGTTTTTTTAAAAGTTCTTTCAGAAAGCCTGTTCTAATACAGCATGAAAATCTTGTGAATTAACTATATGTGCCATTTTTAGCCTGTCTAATAATATTCAAAGTTTGACTTTAATGTTCTAGTCTGACTTGCCAGCTGCTATAGCACCTCCTAGAGAAGAATAGTAGGCAACCTTAACATGTTTAGTTTTGGAAACCTGACAGGTTTTTAAGTCACATGGGCTGATGTCATCCTGTGGGATGTTTGTGATCAACTCAATTTAATAAAAGCAGCAGTTTCTCAAGAAAAAAGTTTGGAAAAAGGGGTGGGTTTTTTATTTTTAAAAAATGTTTTTAAATACATACATATCAAACCATATATATATGTGGTGTATATCTGTGGATATATGTCTGCATTTTAAATAAATCTGTTTAATGACTCATTTAAATATAATACATGAAGTAATGTATTTCAGGATATGCCTAGGTGTTTGTTTGTATACACATACAGTAGCTATCTATATAATATTTTTTCTTCAACTATGTTTGTAGTAGCAGTACTAGATAGACATGAATTTGTTTAAAAGCTGGTCCTGAGAAGAAAAATAATAAATACCAAGTTTAGATCTGTCTGTATGTACCACTTGTCCTTTACTTATCAATAATATTAGTTCTGTTGTCTTGACAAAAGAGGGATTTTACAGAAGTGCTTTAGATTTTCAAACTGCTCAATTCTGGATTTGGTAGTTGGTGGCTGATCTGTCCTTGTGATGTGACAGTGTCACGAAATACGCTGTTCCCCAGCTTAGGTTAGGGGGTCTTTATGTTTTCATCTGACCAATAATAGAGAGATTTTGCTACAGTAAAGGACTTGTATAGAAAACATTCAGTAATTCAGAATCTGACTTGTTAATTGCTTGGTGTATTTTAGCAGATCACAGTGACTTTTCTCAGTACTTCGTGGTAAATGCTAGATACTTGCAATTTAGATAGTGTGTGTATATAAACATGCTTTTACTATGAATGTCTCTTAAAGCAGGTAACATGCTTTACCTTATTATTTTCTGTGTGATCTTGAGTAATACAGTAGAGTTATGGAGATTTATAAGTAGTTCTGCTTTTTTAAATTGGATTTTTAGGGTACAAGCTGAACAGATTTCACTTCTACAAATCAAAATATGCATGTAATTCAACGCACCAAATGTTCCTTACTTTATTCAGGCAACTTCTGCTCGTGATGGTCTTCATAATGGGCATCTGAATCTTTAGATTCTTGTATTTTAAGAATTACTTTTTTCCTACATTGCTATTCAGCCAGAAATCCTTGCCAGATTCAGTGTAATAGAGATATTTAATTCTGCTGTGAACAAACAAAAATTCTGGTCTTCAGGAACCCACTTACAGAATAAAAGGCAAGAGATATATAGTGAGGTATTTTTGTGACATTTTCAAGTGATGGTTGTTTACTAAATTTTTGGTCATTCTGTTTCACTGTATTAATATTATGTTATTACCCATTTTGTCTTGCAATCTTACATGTGCAGTCTAGATGCAATATTTTGCAACTTACATATTTTAATTACCAGTAGTTAATCAAAGGAATATCACTTGATTAATCAAAAATTGATCTAATTGCAGAATTATGTCTAATTCCTCAGAAAATGTAACTCTATTTTGTTAAACCATTTACCTTTCAACTCCTGATCTCTGTGTTAAAAAAAAAGAAACCAACAAAAAGCAACATCTGAAAAACCCCTAACAAACACCCCCCACCAACCCCCACAAAAATTTTCTTGAAGCCAAAAACAACTCAATGATTTTGGCTAGCAAATGTGTGCAGTTATATATTTGATGAGAATCAAACCTGAAGATGGAGAAGTTTGGAGGTTTTTTCCTTCTTCTGTGGAATCGGATCTTAGGTTTTCAGCTAGTATGTCAAGGGACTATACTTGTTTTGCAGAATTATTGCAGTTGTCATGCACTGTGTGGCATTGGCTTAAAGATTATGAGGCTCTGAAGAGTGGTGGGCAGTGTGGTGTGAGCAGATTTCCTAGTTACTTCTAGGTCCTGTGCAGCCCTAGTTTTAGCCCAGACACAGACAGCTGACAAGATTGTCTGTCCTTTGGCAAGGATGGGTGTTGCTTTTCTCTTGAGAAGAGAGTGCAAATAGATAGTCACTAAGCAGACTGCTGCAAGAGAAATTGGGTCGGGAGGTTGAGCAGGCTTATGGGCCTTACCAGTTAGTTAGTAGTGGAGGGCTGAATGAACTCTAGCTCAGCTGTTTGTCTTTAATTATGTTTAATTAGCTCCTTATAGTGAACTGGAAAAGTTGGCAGAAAACCCTGATTTGAATTCCCCCTTCTAATCTGGTAGGTGAATATAGAATTCAAACTCTCTCTCTACATATATACTCTCAGGCCCCAGTAAATGGCAGTGGACAGAAAGAGGCAGGCTAAACAATAAATTTTAAAGAGTAATGTAAAACTACTCTCTCTCCTTGAGACATTGTAAAGTGACATTCTGCATGTGCTGTGTTCCCCTCCTTCTTCCTGAATTTTTTTTTTTACTACCTGGATTGTTGGTTTATTAAAAATAAAACATGCAGCATTGCAGCTGCTGACGTACAAATTTTATGTGGCATACACCCAATAAAAAGCTTTGTAAATGATAACTGAGGTGAAGTCATAATCTGTAGCTTTGCTGCTCGTGAGTAGTATGACAGTTAAAAGCACATGCTGAATAGTGCTTGCATACCACACCATTGTAGCTTCTCTGGTTACGTAGGTGTCAGTGTACATAAACAAGTGTTACATTCTTATAGGACTAGAGGCCTGCTCAGTTGACAGTGAGGATAACCATAACTGTAGACAACAATTTTTCTTTCTTTTTTTTATTATTTTGTTTGTTGACTATGCCCTGCTGAAGTATGGTTGGGTCGTAAGCAGTAGATTCTTGTTTTTTCCTGGACTCTTCATGCAAGAAAAAAATTGAAACTTGGTACTTAAAACATATGACTGAAGCATCTGGAGAACACAGAGAGGCAGTTATTAGTGAAGTACTTTTAACTTTTCATTAGAAGATAAGTAATTCCTAGTCTAACAGTCTGGAAGGGGGAGCTCTCCACTATTAGGATGAGAGAATTGTCTTACTGCCTTCTTTAGTGGACTGTGTTTGAGTAGAACCACTCTGAAATTAGTATTGTTCCCAAAGCTTCTAAAGAACACCTCTCAAATAAAAAGTGTATGAGGTTGAGCTGGGGAGCCATTATTGTAGGTTGCAGATTAAACGTTTCTTAAGGAAGAGAGGACAGTGTCTGGTGAATATTTAAAAAGGGGTTGTAAGATGTTTCATCAGAAGTCTGCTTAAATGGTAAAGAAATTTTGAGAATTAGGCCAAAACCTACAATTCTGTATAAAACACCTGAATCTGTTGGGACCTGAGGTCTGTGCATTTGTTTTTTTAAAGTACTTCAGTGACTTTGGAATAAAGTGAAACACTTGTGCTCCCTCTGCTGGGTATGTAGTTGCTATAATATAGAACTCATCACAGAATCATAAAACTGCTCAGCTTCTAGTTTCACTGTCCCCTCTCAATAAACAAATACTTTTCAGCCTGTTCTCTCAACACATTGTTTTGGGGCTGATGGTGTTCTAGTGAAGTTATTTCTGCTGTTGGACCTGTAACTGACAGTTGCACCAGTGTGTGTAACTTTGATCAGAACTGAGTGTGACTTCCAAAAACTTGGTAATACATCACTGTATGAGGTGTTAATTTGCAAAGATTTCAGTTGTAACAAAGTAACAATTTTTATTTCTAAACTTAACCAAATAAAAAGGAAAATCTTATATGTAATCTAGAAGAAGCAGGCCCTCATCTCCCTTTCCCTCCTGGGATTAGTTTTGAGGAGGATATTTTCCTTGAGCATAAAACTTGAAAGAAAGCATAGGGAGTGATCTGTGTTTGTTAATGGCTATAAGAGTTTGGCGCTTTCTGTTGTTACTTAGATTTGTAAATATTTGTGTCAGGCTTGATCTTTTAAGGCTATTGTTATGTGAGAATTTTTAGTTTCACCTCTCTATGTGGAACCTTTTAAGATTATAAAGTTTCTCTGCATGACCCCTGTGGAGAGACCCCTGGAGGTTAGTTCCTGTTGAAATGTAGGTGGCTGTGCATAAACCATTCCTATCTCTGCTTGAGAGAATAGAGTCCTGTCTGTGTAGAGAAGAAGGGGATGCTTTCTGCTTATGCTCACAGATTTTTTTTTTTTTTGGGGGGGTGTGTGTGTAGGCAGGTAATGTAATGGGCCTGAAAGCTTCATGTTGTCTGCCTGTGACTTCATGTGACTACTCACAGTATTAGTTAGCTCACTCTATTGCAGTGAGCAAATTAGCAGTTTTTACTGTTGGGCATTATCTACTCAGTTCTGTATTTAAACAGTAATGTGCTCTAATGTTGTAAGTATTGTGGTCAACTCTACTAATCTAGCAGGCTATTCATTATTGAATGTATTAGGATCCATTTTTTTTGATCGTAGACATGTTTCTTTTGGAGTATGCATGCTATTTTAGCTTTTGGTTGTGAGTATCCAATGTTGGCAGCTGGTTTTCATGTATGTGATCATGTGTTTGATGCTTGAATAGACCTATTCTCAAGATGAAGTTACTGAGACTGTCTGGACAAGTGGATCTTCAAAAAGTGGACCTCTCCAGGCATTTTCTAGGGATTCTACAAGAGTGTCAAGAAGAACACCAAGAAAAAGGGTGATGAGAGGCTTATTTTAAGACAAGCTTTTTTTTTTTTTCTTCTTCTCACTGTTAGGGTCCCAGTGGCTATTTTATTCAATTGTTTTCTTTTGTTTGTTTTAAACAAACAGGTGGAAGCTACAGCACAGTTGCCTATAGATGATGCTGTAATATCAGAGAGTACTCCCATAGCTGAAACTATATTGACTTCAAGCAACGAGACCCTAGTAAATATGCTTAGTAAATATGTTTAATCAATGGTGCAAGTGGCATTCTTCTGTAATGTGTCTTCACTGACAGAATCATTCTGTTTTGGACAGATGAAAGACTGTTTTAAGGAAAGTAAGACTATTCAGTAGTCTTGAAACTACATATTCAGTGTCTGGTTTAGTACCTAATGCTGTTCACTTTGAAATGGGACTAGGTAGACACCTAGGTCCCATCTGATGTCTTCTTGGGGGGAGGGTTGAAAAGAACCAATTTAAAAGCTTAGATATTTTTCTTAATTTATTTAAGTACATGCAGAATATTTACTTTTAAGTTCGGCTTTTCTCGTGAACTAAATAGCTTTTGTGTTTCTCAATGGCTTAAAAGAAACTGCTTGGAATGATAAGCTGTATGTTTCCTGTGCTTATTTCGGAGTATCTGTTGCATAACCTTCTTGAGTTAACTCCTAACATGCATATATTCAATGCACATAAAGGTTTTGTTGTTTGGTTCTGCCACCTTGCCCCCTTTAATTTTGTATCTTGGCTGTCTCTGAGTTTGAACAATTTTGAATCTCGGCAGGTTGTCAATAGGGTGCCTGGAAATTTCAAGCATGCAGCTCCTACGCTGTCAATCAGTGAACTCTCAGACATGCCCAGAAGAACACCAAAGAAACCACTGATGACAGCTGAAGTAAATAAATTAAAACTTAGATTGCTCTTGCTTACTCTTTGTGAACAAAATTCTTGTGTGTATGTGCTTACTTCTGAGTACAGAGGGGGGTGGAGGATGTCATTGCCCAGGTGACAGTCAATATAAATTAGTGTTGTTACATGACATGAGAGAGTATAAACTTACTTTTATCTTCCTCTTTCAGATTTGTGGGGGGTGTGTGTGAAAATCTTTTTTTTTCTTTTTCCTCAGACAAATATGTTTTGATGTGTTATTTCTCTGTTTGCTGCTCTCTTTCTGAACAAAATAAAGATTTTGTTTTTCTTTTAAATTCTTTGAATAGCTCAAAATAGAGCAGAATTGGGCCATCTGCCTTTGATCTTGTAGATCAGCCTATCCTGAAAAAACACAATGTGCTTTAATTTAGGGAATCAAGCAGTAGGATTACTTTAGACCAAACACCTGAATTAAAAAAGCATCTGTAGATTCCTGTCAGTTATCAAGACAGAAAATAATTCTTTTACTGTTAACCTATTCAAGCTGTCAAAACTATATCTCTTGGAGAACTGTCTAAAGCACCTGCAAGTATATGTAATTCTGTTAATGTAATACTGTAATATTGTGGAATTTTACATTGCAAGATAATGCTTGTCTGAATTTAAATGGAGTTCATTGCTTTGTGTAGTTACTGTAGATAAAACTTCTATTAACACTTCATTTACAATATGACTGGAACGTAGACTTATTTATCAAATAGAAAGTTGTGGGAAAACTTGATGTTCTATTCCAAGCTGCTGATGTTTTTTTCTATCAGTATTTTACTGTGCTATTACAGCATGAAGAGACAGATTACCCACAGCAGTGCCTTTTTAATCATGTTCACTACAACCAATGTTGTGATCTGCTCAACACAGCCATGATAGAGGTGATGGTTAAGTTTTTGGTTTTTTTGTTTTTGGTCATCTACATCATTGGCTGACAGGTGTATAGTATGTATACAATATATTCTTTATCTTAAAGGAAACTGAGGAGATCTCTGAATGCTTTAAGATACCAAAAGTGACCAGACTTCTGCCAATAATTGAGGTTAAATGAAATTCTTAAACCCAAGAATTAAACTTCTTGGGTATCACTGGGTGACTCATTCATTCTTACAAATTGCACATGGTTGTGGTCACTGAGATAGCTATGCAGACGCTTTTTGTTTTTCTTTCTGCTTGGTCTGCTTGGTCTCTAACTGTTTTTGGCTTCCTAGGTGCTGGAGAGAACTGCTACAGAAGAAAGAGTAGAAAGGGATATTCTGAAAGAAATGTTCCCATATGAAGCATCAACACCTACAGGAATTAGGTATTTCTAAGGTTTATGGGGGCTTGTTTGTCAGTTCTCTTAAACCAGTTTAAGCTGAATTATATCAATATAATCTTTTGATTATATTGATAGATTTCTGAGGAACAGTTTTTGTGCTTTAGCTCAATGACATTTTTGATGGCCACCTAGTTCTTCTGTTCTACATACAAGTTTTGTTAGCCAAAATAGCTCGTTCTTTATTTAACTTGGGGGAGGGAAAACAGAGTAGTACTGTAATAGGAATTATTATTGGAACTTCTGGGTGCTGGAAGTTAAAGGGAAAGGGCTTTTTTGTGGTAATGACTTGCAGTATTTAAGTTTTTGGCTAGATGCAACTCCATTAGGCCTGCTGTTAAATTAATGTAAAAAGTATATTTGAGTTTTCTTTTGCAAAACCAAAAAGAATTTTCACATACCTTACCTTTTTCTTTAAGTAGCAGTCCTGTTGTAGTCAAAGATTACTCTTAGTATGAATAAGATGGCATCTAGGAAGGGCTATTACATTTTTGTGTGCAACTTTATATTTAAACAAAAATTGAAGCAACCCTATGGTTAATTAGGCAATTAAAAAAACTCTGTCCTGTTTAGAGAATGAGAAAGTTTCCTTGTGTTAAGATGTGAAATCATCTTCTGTGTTTCCAACATATTAATTTTAGCTTCAATTTAAACTGCAATTGCATAAAGTCTGAACGATAAGGAAAATATACAGTACCAGTTACTGCTGTATTGCTGTGGTGTATTGCTGACCACTCAGGTTTGCTTTCTCTTGTTTTTGAGGTCTAGTTAAATCTATACCACTTTTAAAATAAAAATTATGCATGTATACTTCTTGTCCATAAGGACTTGGCAATGTATGTGGTTTTTTTAATCCTTACTGTTTTGTCTTCTGGCTCTGTGCATTGGCTTAGCCATTAGAAGATATTTTATTGGCCAGAGATTATCTTATGTTTAGAAATTCCAGCAAGGCTGCATAAGTGATCATTAAAGAAGCAAATAGAGACACTTCCTAGAGTTTTATTGCCAGTTATGATCCTTTTATGTGGATAGGGTAAAGTGGCATTTGAGAATTTAAGGGGTGTTTTTCTGAACACTGAATGATTAACTTTAACATATCTGTGAATACTGTTTTGGGAGTTTGATGGATATTTCAGATACTGAATTCACCAGAAATAATTTAGTTCTTTAATTATACTAAAACTTTCCTGTGTACTTTAGATTGCTCTTTTAAATATGCAATATTTCAATTTTTTTTTTTTTTTTTAATTAACAGTGCTAGCTGCCGTAGACCAATCAAAGGAGCTGCTAGCCGGCCTATAGAGCACAGTGACTTCAGAATGGATGAAAGTTTCTCTAAGTATGTTGAAAAATATGGTACCTCGGCTGACATCAAGTCGGAGAAACTACCAACAAAAAAAGAACGGTCCATTCCCCTGTGGATAAAAGTTCTTCTCTTTGTTGTTGTTTCAGTCTTCCTGTTTTTGGTTTATCAGTCAATGGAAACTAATCAAGGAAATCCTTTCTCTAAATACCTGAATATTGTCTCTCCGGGCAGTGCCAAATGAGTATCTTTCTGAAAGGCACACCCGATTTGATCTCCTATTTTTAATTGTAGAGAACTCTTCTGCCCTCTCATCGGCTCAAGGACTTCTTACAAATAATGTGATTGGAACTTGATAAATTGGATAAATGAAGAAAGATAATATTAAATGGACATCGGTAACTTTCTGGACTTTGGACTAGTAGGAGATCACTGCCATAGGAGTAACATTTTTTTAAATCTTTGAACTTTTTGTAGGCTTTATTTTTTTAATGTGGACATCATTTAAATTCACTTTTGAGAAAATGTATATTTGTTTTTGCAAGAACTTGGAAGCTGAGAAGGGCAAAAATGTAGTAAAATGTGAAGCTGTGTTTTTAAAGCTTTTCCTTTGTACAGAAAAGAAGTTGTACTTCTATCTCTAGATTATAGTGGAGAAGGATTTTAACATGGGATAAAGGGAAATGCATTTCTGTATGCATTTTTTCAGTAACAATTTGAATTTGATCTCTTAGGGTGTAGAGAGAGTACAACAACAACCTTTTCTGTAGATTACTGTAACTTTTTAGTAAATGTAACTGTAAACCTGTTTGCATTTCTGTAAAAGTCTTAGTATCATATTAGTAACTCTGTTTAAGTGTAACTTCATTTAAATGTATCCCTTCATTTTAGTGCTTACAGTGTTGTAGGAACTGAATACAAAACTAATTGGCAAGAGATGTCTTAGAGGAACTTATTTATTAGTAATGTGTGGAAAATAAAAATTGCATCAGTATAATTTGCTACTAAAATACTTTTTTGGGTCAAGGTTATCTGAAGTAGTCTAAATTCCAATTTAAGCAGTGGTCTTTTTTCTTTTTTAAAAAAGCGAGGTCTTTCCAACACAGCTTTATGTGATTATCTTTGAGTATTCATGTAGAGAAGTATTCTCAAAGTGTGAAAATTCCATATGAAGTTTTATTCTTGTATGAAGAGGGCATTGCTGCATTTTCTGCTACAGTTTCATCTTCTAAGGTGAGATTTACTACTTTCATGCAGTTGACTATTTTTCTCAGTGGAAGCATGCTGAAACACTCTCTATTGTGTAACTTGGTTGAGCAGGCAGCTGACTTCACTACTACCAATGAAGAGTGATAAGCAACAATTTTTTTAAAGTGAATGTATACATTTTTGGTGTGCTTAAATCTGCAGCATACAGATGTTAAGTCTTATTGCTTGGTACAAAATTGCAATAAATCATACTACTTATTCTTAAAGTGCTACTTATAAAACGCTGAGAACATTAGTTAATAGTCAATATCTTTTTACTCTAGGTACAATTATTGTGTAGACTATAGCAATGGGGAAGCTTTACTTTCTGTGAACTTTGGGACAAACATGGTAATTTGTAGCAAAGCAATAGTTTTGGGGTTTTTTTCCTGTTTAATGTTTTTTTTCCTTCTAAACTGCTTTTTTGAGTAATCTAAATAGCTAAACTTGTGTCCATCCTATAGAAAATTGTAACATAAGACATTCACTTTTGGTGTCAAAAATGCAGAAAAATAAAAATGATTTTAATGTGTGTGGATTTTCCTTATCAAAATAAATGCATTGCTGAAAGGCAGGAGAAGCAAGACAACTGATGTATCAGTGGTGTCATTTTGTGCTGCTACAGTCTTCCATACTGAAAAAAAAAGTTAAAAATCTGATAGTAAGATCAGTTCATGTCACTTGGCGGGAGGAGTATTCAGCATTCTTGCACAATAAGAGTTTTGCACCGTAATCCTTAAGCCTATGTTAGACCTTTAGTTTGGATGGGAGGAGAAGCTAGCCTTCATTTGCTTTTCAATGCTTAAGGAACTTCCTTCTCACTTTAAATTCTCTCTAGCACAACTTTGCTGCATGTTTTAACATGAAATACATCTTTCTCTTCTAGTTACATGAAATACTTTCAGTTGACCTCCTTCAGGGATACTGTTAGCATCATTTAAATAAAAACAAACCGCAAACTGAACTGCGATGCAACTAATTTCATCATTCTTTCATTTTGCACTGGTTTGGAGAATCCTCTCAACTTCAGTGTTACTTCACAGATGGTAAGGAGTTTTCTACATAAGTCCTTAAAGTAACTACATGTAGGTCAGTTGTAGTTGGAAGGCAGTGCATCTTCAAGAAATTAATGGGCTTTTTATACTTGAGGCATTTAATGGTGTGAAATAGCCCTGAGACTAATACCTTTCTCTTCCTTCCTCCCCTGGCCCCACATATGGATTTTTCAGCATACCTAAAGCTATTCATATTATTCTAAGAGTAACACATGTAGTATTAGCTGAATAGTTGTATCTGCTTAGAGCCTAAATACTGCTGTGTAAGTTATGCTGAAGTATACAAGTATACTGTAGTCTTTGTATCAAAGTGCTGAAGCAATAGGAGCTGGTGGGTTTTTTTTCCTTTTACACACTTTTCACTTTTGTTCCATTAGTTCATCTTGTCTCCTAGACAAAGGCAGGTTAACCTTTCAGAACCAATCACAAAATAGAGTAATTTTATGGAGCAGTATCCAAAATCCAGTAGCAAAAATTAATGGAGTTCTGATGTAGTAAGTATTGTTTAAGTCCTTTTTGGGGCAAGGGCTGCAAAAAGCCTGGAAAAGGCCTGTGAAAGTTAATGGGCATAACAGTGTTGTTTTGACTTCATGGGGTTTGTTCTCATGATTGGTCATACTGCTCAGAATGCTGTGCTGAAAATATGACAGGTCTTGATTTAGCTGTCTGAATTAGAGCTATTACAGAGCTTGTGTTTTTTTCCTTTAAATTGTGTGCTTTTAACATGTATACGGTCTCAGGAGCTTGGTATCAGGCTGCAAATCACTAGAGGATTTTCACTTGCAGTTTGAGACTTAATTTTATGGCATGTGATCCATGGTGAGACTAGATGAGTAGTGTCTGAGGCAAGAAACTCTCGAGGATCTTGAATTTAAGTTCTGTGTGTGTTTTGGAACCTTGATTTGTATTTATATAGGAAACAGTGTGAAGGAATGTCTTCTCCAAGTTTACTTTCTATAACAGCATGCTCAGTACTGCGTACAGAATGATTTCATGTCCCTCTTAGGCTTAGTCTATGTGTGTTTTGATTTGTTTCTTGTGGCACAACTTACAACACCCTTCATGGTATTAAAATTTCCTGCTAATTACCTTCTTAGATGGTTTTGTGGACAAAATATCTTTTTAAAAAAGTGTTAACTAGTTTATACAGAGTTAAAGCAGAGAAGCTGAGTACAAAAAGAATGCCTTTAAATAATAGACTGTTTAGCGGTAAAAAAAATATAATTAAAGTTGGGCAACATGTCTTGCTTTGATATGACTAAAGTTACATATTGGGCTGAAACGCTTTAAGAAATATTTAAGACTTCATCTGACTGATTGCAGTAGATATAGGGGTGGGTTGTGATGTATAATTTTTAATTTTGCATTTACAAACATAGGTGTTTTAATATGGCTTTTAGTGTGTGTGGTGAGTCTGCCTGTCTTTGTCTAAAACTGTCCTGTGACCTTGGCTTTTCTTTCTCCTGATGCCTTAAGCCCCTAATGGTTTTTTATTTTTCTAATATTGGTAAGCCTTATAAGTTTCATAAGTAGTGGAAGTAGACTCTAAAAGCAGCCTCCCTTACATCCCTTTCTCTGTAGCACCCTTGTTTACACATTCCTTAACCCTCTTACCCCATTCTATGCTCCCTATATCAATCCTACTCTCGAATCCAATAGAAATGTTTAGTCTTTTGTCAAGGCAAGGCCTAGATTGTTGGCAGAACAGCATATCAGGGCCTAAACCACAGAACACGGTCAAAAACTGGGTAACTATGTACCCTTTGTGCTCTGAGGGAGATGAAGGTGGGATGAACAGGGGGTCCCAGAAAGCCCCCCGACTCATTTTCAGGGGGTAGACCCGGGGCAGACCAGAGTAAAGGCCACAGGGTGGACACATCTGGGATTGGATGGATGGTATTATAAAATATAACATCTCAGGCACTGCGGGGGCGCGTCTTGTAACATCTTAGCCTTGGCAAATAAACCCTTTCTTATCTCACCCCTAATTAACTGCTCTGGAGATTTTTTCAGCACCTAAATTCCGCGGCAACACTCCTGAGGGTGTGTACCAGGCTACTTTGCACCAGTGCAACAGCGAGCTACAACAGATGTATAGTACGTGCATGTGTTCATACAGCTCAGGGTCTACAAGTTAATTCGACTTGTAAAGCAGTCCTGAGGTGGCATAGACACCTCTACTATGTATGTACTGATATAAAAAAAAAAATCCCACAAATTTTCTGTCCCACCTCACTTTGAAGTTCTTTTTTAGCATTGGTAGTCTGTGGTTAAAAAATGGTAACTTTTTTACCATTGCCTTATTTATTTATTATTTAGGTAAAAAATGTTATGTTTTGTGAAGGAAAAACATGTAATATCTGAGAAGGGTTTAGATTTTAAAAAAGATTAGTAGATGAGGACACTCATGACACCAACTAATAAGAAGAGGGGAGGTTTCACTGCTTTCTGCATTCAGAGGACATGAACTCCTGTTGTTCAATGCAGCAAGCTTGGATACTGCTGAAGGAGATGCTGCAGTGTTAAGGCTTCCCTTGGGCTGTGAAACCTGATCCATTACTGACTCTTAAGTCTAGTAGTTCTGGTGTTGAAACCAGGAAAGTGCACGTAAAATATATGCACAACAGGAGCAGATGGTGCTGTGCTAACCTGGTTATCAAAGGTGTGGATGGTGGTTTCACTATCTCATTGTATATTTTTGAAAACAATGTCACCTGGAATATTAGCTCATAAGAGCTTTGATTTTGTTTGCAGGCTTCACCAAAATTTTAGAACTGTAAAAGTTATTGTAAGATAGGAAATAGCCTACAACGTCCTGATTGTATGCTCTTTAGGGGGACAGGAAATGGAGGGGGGGTCATGGTGGGTGTTAATAATAACAGAAGGACAGATGAAATTAAGAAAGTTTGGTGTTGCCCAACTAGCATTTTCCTAAATGGATAAAGCTTAAAGAGCTACCGATTAAAAATATGTATTTAATTTGCAATAGCCCTTTTTACTGTGAATCTGACAGGTGGGCACCAAAAGGTAGCATCTTTAAAGTCTTCATCTGTCACTACCTTCAATGTGTGTCAGAATTCAGATTGAGGTGGTTTGAATTACAGGCTTTTGCAACTTTTTTTTCACATCTGGGAAAGGTTGAAGATATTTCTCTGTAAAATGGTATGCATTCAGCAGGAACATGTATTATCCCTGTATTTTCATGGGGCTATGTTAGACTGCTGTTTATTAGTTCTTGTTAATAGCACAGTTGTTAGTTGTCAGCTGAAACAAAAAAAAACCCTGTTCACAGACTGTAACTCAGAAGTATCAGTACTAGTTGAGCACATAAATTGCCATTAGCTGTCTTGTAATAAAGTCTTCTGTTCATCCTTTATAATTGGAAGGAGCAGAGGTTTTCTATATGTTAATCAAAAGTCTGCGAGAATTGCAATCACTTATATCCAATTTCAAGATAAGAGTCTGTCTTTATCACATTTAGAGATTATTAATGGAAAGTAAATATCAGTGGTTTTTAGATAAAACATTGCTAACAATTGCTTAGATTGCAAGTAATGGCAAAATGAACAATTCTGGCTTGTCTTCATTGCTGCCACTGGCAGTGAACACTTGAGGCTCTCTGCTGGTTGCTAAATGAAGGTATTTAAAGAATGCAAGTTTAATTTGACCTTTTCCTAGAAGGCAGCTGGAGTCTAGTTTATTCTAGAGGGACCTGACCAACATTGATTTCTGTGGCAGTGCTATTAGATGTGTCACTTTTGCCTGTGTGACAGTGTGCCTCGATCAACTTTGTTGTGCAACACAGTGAGTAGAGCCAAGGCCTAAAGGCTCTCCTTGGAAGTTTGATAGGAGCTACTGAGCTGACCAAAGGAGGGTGTTTCTTCAGTGTGGTGGTGCAGGTGTGCTGTTGTTTGCATTATGTCTCTCTGCCCATAAGTAATAGCTGGGATGTTCAGTGCATGTCTCTTGCTTAGCTGGCTTCTGCACTTATGTTGTCATGGAGCACTATAATGAAAGATATATGATCAAGATGGTGAAAAAATGGAGTTCTTGCCTCTTTGCTAACTGGAGAGCTGAACTGTGCTGTGCCAGTTTTATACCATGTAAATCACTAAAATGAGTGAAATCACCCTATGTTAGAAAAGGCATAGTTTAAGGTAGGTAAGGCCAATCATGGGTCCTGTGTTCAGTAACATTCTGCTTTTCACGAACCAGTAATAAGTAATTCTGTAAGCAGCTGCAGCTGTCACAGCATAGGCCACATCAACATGCCCTGCAAGCTTACCCTCCAAAGGTGGAATTTGGCCATGGAGCATGCAGAGTGTGGTGGCAGATCTGACTGTGCTTGGTCTTACAGCAAGCTGTGGCCAGAGCCTCCCTTTGCTAAGGGAGTTGCATCCTATGGCTTTAGCAGGCTGTGATTAGAAAGTATTACTAGGTGCAATTTGCAGAACTGGAGTCTGGGGCAATACTGAGGACTTCTTTAATTTTAAGAAACGGATGTGATGCTAGGGGTTATGGTGATAGTACTGGGCTTGGTGATGTTAAAGGTCTCTTCCAGCCTTGTGATTCTATGGTTCAGTGCAAAGTGCTGCAGAGCACGGGTCAAGGCCAGCCTGCTGGTGCCAGCAGCAGGCTGCCGCTGCACGGGGAGAGCTGTCTCCGGTTTGACATTGCCTGGGGCAGGGCTGCGGGAAGCACGTGGGGTAGTTGGCAAGCTCCCAGAGCCGGGCGGCGATGGGGAAGGATCAGAAGTTGAGGCGCAGGGTTTAGCGCTGGAGGTGCGCTCAAACACCCCTAACTACGCGAGGAGAAGCGTGTCCCTGCCCGCGAGGCCTCGGCCATCAGTCCCCGCGTTACTCGGGGCGGTGCCGCAGCCCCGGCCCGCACATACTGACAGGGACACTGGCCCAGCTCCCGGTCTCTGGCCGGGCGCGGCCCCGCCGCCGCGTGGAGCGCGAGGCGCAGGCGCGGGGCGGGAGGGCGGTGGCCGCGGCTGCGCGTGCGCGGCCGTTATAGGCGCCTCCGCCAATCGCGGCGCGGGACGTTGCGCGGCGGCCCCGCCCCCGGCCCACGAAGGACAAGGTGACGGCGCGGGGCCCACCTTCAGCCTCTGCCGCAGCGGCTCCATCTTGCGAGGTGAGTCGGGGCGGCGCGGCGGGCCCTCCCGCCCGGTACCGCGCTCGCCCTGGGCCGGCGGGGCCGCCTCGCAGGTGCGGGGCTGGGGCCCGGCAGTTGCGCCGTGGCGGGGTTTCCCGGTCCCACGCCATTCTGCTCTTGTCGCCCGCCTCAGGTCGCCATGTTCTCGTCCATCGCGCCGCTCGCGCGGCACAACCCGTTCTACGCGCCGCACTTCCAGCTGGTCCAGGACGGCGTGAGGAAGCGCCCAGCGGAGCCCGCGGAGGCGCCTGCCGCGCGCCGGGGCTTGGCGGCCGCATCGGCCGCCGAAGGTGAGAGCGGGACGGAGGGGCCGCGGCGGGGGTGAGGCCCGGGGCGGCGGTGCCCGCGCTGCCCCCGCCGGCCCGCGCCTGTGTCCGCCGGGGCGGCGCAGGGAGGGTGAGCGGCCGGGAGGGGCTGGCGCTGGGCCTGTGCGTCCTCTTGGAGGACGAGGAAGGGCACAGGCGGGGGAGGCGCTGGCAGGCGCTTCCTTCCTCCCTGCGGGGTGTGCCGAGGGGCAAGAAGATTCGGAGTTACTGGGAAAGGACGTGGGAAGGTTCTTGCGCAGACTAATCACAGAGACCCCCGCGGAGTCTGTCTTGGGGAGCAGAGAGCGCTTTTTCTGTCTCTGTAGGGCCTGCAGCCTCGGTCACTGAGGTTATAGGCCCGTACTTTTTCGTCCCTGGTGAAGAGCAGAGTATGAATTTGTGGATTCAAAAGACCATGTCTCCCATCCTCTTTTCCTTTTCCTCTTTTTTCCCGTTTATTCACATCTGAACATCCAGACGTGCCTGCAGATGTTTTTGGGCTTTTGTTTCCTCCTTTTTTTTTTTGTGCCTAGCATTTGTAGAGAATACACCAGATAACTGCTGTTTAAGATGCACATTAGAGTCAAGTGCTTCCCATATGTTTCCCAATCACTTTTGTGACTTCTAAAGGTCATACCGTGATAATACTTCTAGTGTCACAAACTGGGTAAGGTTGGATGAGCCCACAGTCGGTCATCTGGTCCAAGCTCCCTGATGAGGTGGGGTCATCCTAGAGCACATGGCACAGGATTGCATCCAAATGGTTCTTAAATATCTCTTGCTAGGTAGACTTCCACAATGTCTCTGGACAGTTTGTTCCAGTGTGTGGTCGCCTGCACAGTAAAGAAGTTCTTCCTCGTATTCAGGTGGAACTTCCTGTGCATTGGTTTCTGCCCACTGTTTCTTGTCCTATCACTTGGCACCACAGAGAAGAGCCTGGCCCCATCCTCTTGACACCTTCCTTTCAGATAGTTACAGACATTGATAAGATCTCGTCTCAGTCATCTCTTCTCATCTCTTCTCGATGCTGAATAGGCCCAACTCTTTCAACCTTTCCTTACAAGAGAGATGCTCCAATCCGTTAATCATCTTTGTTGCCCTCTGCTGGACCCACTCCAGGAGCTCCAAGTCTCTCTAGTCCAGAGGAGCTGAGAACTGGACACAGCACTTCAGATGCACCTCACTAGGACTCAATAGAGGGACAGGATTGCCTCCCTTGACCTGCTGGCAGTGCTCTTCCTGATGCAGCCCAGGATACCATTGGCATTCTTTGGCCCCAAGGGCACAGTTTTGGTCATGGACAGCTTGTTGTCCACCTGGCCTCCAGATCTTTCTCTGCAGAGCTGCTTTCCAGTAGGTCAGCCCCCAGCCTGTACTGGTGCCTGGGGTTATTCCTTCCCAGGTGCAGGACCTTGCATTTGCCTTTGTTGAACTTCGGACAGTTCTTCTCTGCCCATCTCTCCAGCCTGTTGAGGTGCTTCTGAAGGGCTGCTCAATAGTGGAGGTATATATTAAAATTCTTTTAAGCTGTTAAAAGCTTAAAAACATCTTTTCATAAAAGAACTAAATGGTTTCAGCAAGCCACCTTTTCAAGTACCATGATTATTGAAGTGTTTTAGAGCAGTTAGATGGACATTCACATAATATGTGAAAGACAACTCAGCGTTGGATGTTACTTAATAAATTTTCAAGAAATTACTTCTGGCTTTTAGTGTAGTAATCCTTTTGCCAGCTAACTAAAGCCCTAAATCGCTCGTTAGTATGCTAAATATATTCAGTAGGTGCACTTATTTCTTAAAAGCATTATGCTTAATCTTCATCCTGTTTGTAGGCAGTTGTGGTCAAAGGTGGCCAGTGGTTTTTAATCTTTGTAGTCTTTTCTGCTGGGTTCATTATTTCACATACCAGTTGCTTCTCTGGCCTTTGTGTTGGAAGAAGAACATGTTGCGGAAGATATCTGAACTTGCACAAGGTCACACAAAGTCACTACAAACCACAAGACCTTTTAAAGAGTTCAGCTCAGGGCATCAGCTATAACCCAGCTCAGAGGCAAAATGTTCTGTGATCAGCTCTTGGAATTTGTCCTTAACATGTCAGATCAGCAGCAGAGATAAAAAGTAATTATGATGTAGCTGTCCCAACAGTAGGCATATTTTTATGCTGTGTGTTTATATTTGAGTAGCTTTGTGGTGTTTGTGCTAAGTCAGTGCCTGGGTATGTTAGAATGACGTTCTTGCTCTCTGTACTACATGTTTAGAGGTCTCTTCACAGGTAATGGTTTTTAGGACATTTGACTCTACCTCTAAAATAGAAAGCCTAAGATGTACCACCACAAACTTAGATACCTCTAAAGAGCTCCAGCCTGATTGATACTGGCTTGCTTTTCTTAATTGCTGTTTTTGAACACTGAGCTGACAGATTCAGCTTGAATAGTGATACAGCACATACCTAAAGCTCTACTTTTCTGTGGCTACTACAAAGGTCTGTCTCTGTTAGTCCAGGAGTGTGACTTCTAACAGTAAATTACTGTGAAAAAGGGACTGCAAACAAACACTTCTGGTGTCTGGGCAGTATGGTAACTAGTGAAGTGCTGTTGTGCTGCAGGCAAAGGATAGCTGGACAGAACTGCCCCATACAGACCTAGAGTCTGTTCCCTGATTACACCTGCACAGAATGCCTGGTCTGTGTATGTTTAACCTGTCATTCTGGAGAGTTGTAAACAGACTACTGCTGTCTGCAAATCTGCCAGCTTAGCCAAGCTATTTTGGAGGTTTGTGTAAGTCCCAGATCGGCATATTTGCAGTCTTGAGCCGTATTTCAATTGACTGTTAACTGATGTCTAGCTTTTAAGTTTAGGCATAATATGCTGTCTGTGATTTGGTATTGGTTATTTTAGAATAAAGAAAAAATGATATTGTATTGACTTGGTAATTAATTTTTAGGAGTTAAGTGAGAAATGTGAATTTAAAATGTAATATATGTGGAAGATATGGAGGAAGAAGTTCCCTTAAAATAGCAAAGTTATGAGCTGGATAAACCCGCTAGTGTTAACTGCTGCTCTATTGATACTGTTTAACATAATTGTAAATTTTTGTTGATGTTCGTAAAGGAATTTATTTCAGAATCAAAAAGAGAGTGAAGAAGCTTTGCATGAGATAGGTTTTCACTGTCTTTTGGTTTTTATTAGTGTTTCTGTGGAGATAGTTCTTACTAAGTTGGTGTAACTTTAATGACTTCCATTATATTCAAGTAACAGCAATGGATGTAATAGCAAAAGATTATGCCCTTTTACTCAGGGAAATATTTTCTATGTAGTGTATTGTTTTCTGGATGCTTATTAAGTATATTAGTTTTGTTTTTACTTATATATTTAAAATGTTAAGCATGGTTGCAGAACTGTGCTGCTACTTTATCCCTATTTTGTACTGTTAAATGTAAACTTGAATGAACAAGCTGTATATAAATTTGAGATTCTGTATTTGAAAGAAAATAAAACCTGTATAATCTGAAAACTACCTGAAAATACAGCTGCGTAAACAAAATTCCAACACTGATCTTGTAGATCATTGTAAGTCTCTACTTAAATACGGAAGTTACGCTGTCATAGAATATTTAACCAAAGAAGCTTTGTCTCCTGAGTACTAGAGGGAATTGTTGGACATTGCAACTTTGAGTCATAATTTCTACTAGCAGCTTCTGGGATTAGTTTCTGTGGTTTAAGTGTGTTGTGAACTAAAATGTCACTTTCTTCCATTGCTTGTTTAAAGGAGCAAATTCAATTTGGAAGGCTTGGAATCAAATCTTGCCAGTCTAAAAGGTGGTAATTTAAAGCAAGGGAATTATTTCTGTGTATAACAGTACATTTATATTCCCATAAACTTAAATGGGAGTTTATTTCAGTTTAATACTTCTGAGAAAGTAGCAGTCAGTCAATTTTGGTTTTTTTTGTTTATCTTTGTTACCATTTGTGATTGATCATATGTATGTAATTTTTTCCAATTAACTAGAATACAGCTGTGCCTATGGCTCAAACAGATTCTTTATGCTTTGTGGCTTTGGTGGGATTATTAGCTGTGGAACAACACATACGGCACTGGTTCCCCTAGACCTGGTTAAATGCAGAATGCAGGTTTGTTCTGCATGTCAGTATGTGATGACATTGAAAAAGCATGTTTAGTGTGGTATATTTAATCTACTAATGAATTGGAGGCATAAACTATACCTTGGACATCACTGTCCAACAGTGCATGGAGTTTATATAAAAGCATGGTGTGTCTTTATTTTTTGCTGCAGAATACAGTTGTGAATATGGCTCGCTCAAGTTTTATGCTCTCTGTGGCGTTGGTGGGGTCCTAAGTTGTGGCCTGACACACACTGGTGTTGTCCCCCTGGATTTAGTGAAATGTCGTATGCAGGTTTGTATAAACTTAAATGTTTCTTGAACTTTTTCTTCTATATAGACAGAATATTAACAGTTTGCAGTAGGGATGCACTCTTTTCTGGATGACAGGAAGTGAGTAAACTTGAACACTACTTTATCAAATCTGCTGCTGTGAGACTAGCAAAATACCACTTTTGAGAGAAGCAAAGGTATTTAGGATAATCTGGATGAATTCTTTTTGATGACATTTTAAGGCACATTTAACTGACTATATTTGCTAAAAGGAACCCAGCACAGTGTTACTCTTGGCTGCCTGGTTGCTGTCTAGCACTATTCCAGTGCTTTTGGAATAGGAAAATAGTATCTTTGGTGTTCTGCAGATCTGGATTTTAGCCTGGAGTGACATGCATGTGTAATTTTATCCATTAACACTGTGGATATCAATGCATGGCTTATGGATTGGATATTTTCTAACAATGCCACTTTGAGTAGAACGGCTAAAACTTGATTTGGTATCAGTAGGGCCTTTGGTGCTTGCAGCTGGTTTCCTTGAAGTGCTTCTTGATTGACCTGAAAGGAGTGTCATTGCATCACACTTAATTTGTGATACCAGCTTTGCATTAAAATCATTTAGTGAACAGCCATGGCTAAAAGCATACAAATGGATTTTCTCAGGCAAATCTACAAGAATGAAGCAAATTAAAGCACACTTCTAAATTTCTGGAAATACAGTAGTTAATGACTTCCTTGTTGCCTAGGCTGACACTGATTTAAAAAAAATGCCAATTTTGTAATTATGAAACTCTTGAAATTAGGAGGGAACTATGAATTAGTCAGACCTACTGGTCACACTAGAGTACTGGATGATACTCTTTAAAGCTGTGTTCTTCTGGATGGCCTTTATTTAGCATTGTTTACCAGAGATGCTTTTTCACATACTTAAGCACTTGAAATTCTGGTCTCAAACTAGAAATTCTGTAACACATCAGACATGCTTGGCTTGGGCTTACCAGTCCTGGGTTTCTTACATGGTAAGGGTGGTGATACTTCCCTCTCCAGCACTTAAGGGGGATGTTCAGGAGGGCGGGTTCCATGTGAATTCCAGGTATGATCTTGTAAAACCTGTCAGCATTTCTCTTTACAGATCCAGTACAAAGCATGTTACTAATCCTTCCTAAGTTCTCCAGGAAGAAACCTGTTGCCTGCCCTCCCATGTCTTTTTAAGAAGAGGTCACCTTTGCTATGGTTTAACTGAAACCAGGACACCTGTTACATAGCTAATAACTAAGCATGGTTCTGACTTGAACGTAGCCTCATTTTACAGTGTGCCCGATGATATATCCAGTTTTATGAAATGATGTCTCTTTTCAAAATTGACATGTTTAGGTGAAGTAGTTCTTGACTAGGTTGCTGCCAGACTGCAAGACACATGCAGGTTGGCATGTGTGTCCCATAGCTTTTTCTGAAACCTTTGATTGGCTTTCGGTTTGATACCTCCCTTCCTAATGCTCTGAGGAACTGTTGGATGATGTCAAATATGAAAAGTAAAAGTGTGATGTGACTTAATTACCTCTTTAAGAATTTCTGTTAAATTATTTCCTTTCACATGAAACAAAACTATTCAAGTCAATCTTTTTTTAATTTCTGAAAAGTTAATGAAATTCCAAAGTTTTGTGGGCAGAAAACAATTTGTATGTAGCCTTGTACTTTGACTTCACAGTAAAGTGTAGAAGTTGTCAAATACTCTTTGTTCCCCATTGCTCCATCTGTCTTTGACTATGGGGGGGGATCAAACTGAAAGTGGGCAGAGAACCTTTTCTGATTAGGAATCAGGTGAATCATCAGGTTTGGTTTGTGGCGACACTTGAGTGTATGTAGGTGTGACATGTAGAGTGGTCACAGGAGATTGCTCACAGGAGCTAACAAATTTTTAAAGAATCTGATCTATAAATAATTGCACCATATTACCTCTGACAGTGTTAGAATAGTGATTTCAGTAAATCTGTTAGTTACAGTTATATTGTTGATTTGGAGACTAAGCATAAAACAAAATTCAGACAATAAGTCAGGGTTTGAGACCAGCAAGTAACCATTAAGTTACATTACTGTAACCTTGTGGTGAGTATATCATCTGTCCAGGGAATTAAGCCAGCTGTCTGAGGAATTTAAAAATTTTAAATTTTTGATGGGGGTGCGAGAAGGGAAATGGTAAGCTATATCAAGTATTTAACTGCCTATTCTGTTTAGGTTGATCCACAAAAATACAAGAGCATCTTCAATGGATTTTCAGTGACAATCAATGAAGATGGCGTTCGTGGCTTGGCTAAGGGATGGGCTCCAACCTTTATTGGATATTCCATGCAAGGGCTTTGTAAATTTGGTTTCTATGAAGTTTTCAAAATCCTGTATGGCAACATGCTGGGAGAGGTAAGCCTTAAGTAGTTTTTGTAAGTATTGTAGATATTGTATATCTACAATATAATAGTAATGTGGAGTAATCACAGAAGCATGATTCATTAATAAAAATGTGTGTTCACGTTCACTTCAGGAAAATGCCTATTTGTGGCGTACTTCGCTATATTTAGCTGCATCTGCCAGTGCAGAGTTTTTTGCTGACATTGCTCTGGCTCCAATGGAAGCTGCTAAAGTTCGTATTCAGACACAGCCTGGATATGCAAACACTCTGCGTCAGGCTTTGCCTAAAATGTTCGGAGAAGAAGGCATCTGGGCGTAAGTTTCTCTCAGTTTTAATTTTTATTCATGTTCTTGATGTTGAATATTTTTTCTTAAGAAGCGTTGCTTTAATTCTGGCTTTAGCTTATAATACGTTTTGGTCTTTGTATTTTAAGATAACAACATACTTCAGGGAATCTGTGTTGAACTGGCTGTTAATTCCACATGCTCCTTAGATCCATCTTTGTGAGTATCTTTGTGCTGAGTTCTGCTGGATAACTTCAGTTTCTAGCAGTTCCAGTCAGAGATATTCAGCAACTTTCTGGTTGTACAGTCAAAGATGCTTGAGTCATTGGCATGTGAGAGTAACATAACTGCATGTTAGCTTTCTGTTCTGATAGAATTGGCTGTAGATACACCAGTCATTTCTCACTATCAGGACTTGGCTGGTATGCAGACATTAGCCTTACTGCACTGGTAATATCAGTACTACATTACTGCAGTGCATTGTAATCTGAAAAGTGACTACAGAAACTGCTGTGCAGCCTGGGTATCAGGAAAAGTCTAATTTGTGTTGCTATTTTAAGGTAGTACTCAGGAACTAATACAACTTAAATTTCTGTTCTGTAGGTATTGACAGCCTTACAATATCAGTATTTAGAAGCTTTATTCTTGATAATAACAATAAGCTAATTTATTTCAAGTTGGAAATGTACCTTAAATATTGAAGAAAACGAAACTGAGTTTGTCTCTTCTCTGATTAAGTTTCTATAAAGGTGTTGCTCCACTATGGATGAGACAGATTCCATACACAATGATGAAATTTGCCTGCTTTGAACGTACTGTAGAAGCTCTCTACAAGTATGTCGTTCCCAAGCCACGAAGTGAATGTACAAAAGGAGAACAGCTGGTAGTCACATTTGTTGCAGGCTATATTGGTAAGGAATCTTTAAGTCCTACACTTCATTAATGGACTACTGCAACTCTAGAGTCCTGTCTCTTCTCAGAATATTAAATAAACGTCACTAGCATGGGAGAAATTACTTGGAACTTAAATATATGCAGGGGAAAAAACTATGTTCGGTCTGTTAGTGAAAAATGAGTCTGTAATAGGACAATACTCTTAATTGTTCCTGTATATTACCAGTGTTGATGCCCAGGTTTAGGAACTGCAGCTGATTTAAGTGAAAAACTTGCATCTTAGTTAGTGTCGGGAAGGTTGAAAGGAAGGTAAGAGAAATTTGGATGGAACAAGGCTTTGCAATATCCAAAGACTCAGAAGGATTTTTTTAGCAAAAGAGTTACTGCGATAGCAGAACTGAGGTATTTTCTATTCACATCACGTTATCACAGAATCAGAGGATCATGTAGGTTATAAAAGACCTTTACGATCATTAAGACCAACCATTACTCCAGCACTGCCAACTCTACTAGTGAACCATGTCCCCAAGTGCCACATCCACACCTGTTTTAAGTACCTCCAGGGATACATCCAGGGATGGTACCTCTAATGCTTCCTTCGGCAACCTGTTCCAGTGCTTGGCAACCCTTTTGGTGAAGAATTTTTTCCTAATATCCTATCTAAACATCCCCTTTGCAACCTGAGGCTGTTTCCTCTTGTCCTGTTGCTTGTTACTTGGGAGAAGAGATGGGTGCCCACCTGGTTACAACCTCCTTTCAGGTGGTTGTAGAGAGTGATAAAGTCCCTTTTGAGCCTTCTTTTCTTCAGGCGAAATAGTCCCAGCTCCCTCAGTTGCTCCTCATGAGACCTGTAGATCTTCATCAAAGTCCTTTTAGGATACCAGAACATGATGTCTGTGCAATTCATTAGATGTGGTTTCAGCTGGTTGTAATTAGTGTACACAGTAATGGTACAGCTAAAACACCACAGAACTAATGTCAAATTATTCTTTCAGCTGGCGTGTTCTGTGCAATTGTTTCCCATCCTGCTGACTCCGTGGTGTCTGTGTTGAACAAAGAAAAGGGCAGCTCTGCTTCACAGGTTCTTATGAGGCTTGGATTCAAAGGTACATCCTTACTTTCATGTATTTTGGATCAAGTGTTTGTGGTGTTTTGGGGAGGATTTCTATTTTTCCTGTCATTTTATGCTACTCATGCTTAATGTTTTGCTCTGCAGGTGTATGGAAAGGTCTGTTTGCTCGTATCATTATGATTGGTACCCTGACTGCACTACAGTGGTTCATCTATGATTCTGTCAAGGTTTATTTCAGACTTCCTCGCCCACCTCCACCTGAAATGCCAGAATCTCTGAAGAAGAAGCTTGGTCTAACTGAATAGACAACTCATGGACTGACTGCTGGCTGTCCCAGTGATGAGTTTCATGAAACTTTTATATATTTGACTATGTAGAAAACAAACTCTATATGATGTCATTATTGGCTGTGCCCTCATCTCACATGAGGGTTTAAATTCAACCACTGTCATTGCCTGAAATAAATGAGAAACAGAGTGCTTAGTGTCTGTTTACTACTGCATATGTAAGCTTCCTTTCATAGCAGCAAATATGTCAAATACTCTCCCTGCTTTCCTCTCCCCCACAAAAAAAAGTTTAAAAAATGACTCTGTTCTACACATTAGGGATCAGAGAAGTGTTACTCTTCCACTTGTAACGAAAGTAGGCTTTCACTGTTTCCAGAGAAGTGCCAAAACGTGTCCTTGTAGAACTGCAGAAACAAACTGCAGTCTTGTGCACTTTGAGTCCACTGATCATTTGCCTATAATAAGCTGTTACTGTAGAATACCTGAACTCCTGAGTAGCTGAGATGAGACTGCAGTCCGATAGGGCATCCTGGTCGTAATACTGGTGTTCCCCACAGAGATAAAAAGAATCTTATACATCCTAAAGCTGTTTCTGCCTTTGGATGGTCATCCCAACTTAACTAACTTATGCTTACTTGACTAACTTTTGCTTCTCTTGGCTTTGAACCACACCAAAGAACTTGGTCCTTCTGGTTGTCCTGTGGAATTAAACCTCTTTAACTAAAAAAATGCTGATGTTAATAAAGATTTTCAAATATATCTAACCACTAAAAACTTAGTTCAGCTTTCCAGTAAGATAAAAATGGCTTCTCTTTTATTCGAGAGCTGGAAAAACTTGCCAGCTTTTCCCTATGTTTGCTATGGCTGTAGTTTTTGATTTTTTTTTTTTTTATGAATCAGTTTAATGCTGAGCTTTGGTTGAACCATGCACTTCTGCAGGGCAAGGAGTCATAACCATTTTTTTTTTTTTGGACCCTGATGTGAAGAAATCTAGGTTCCTAGGCATGCAAGAGGAGACAGTCATGCAGTCTTTTACTGAAGGATAATGCTGCCCTCTGCATTTCACTTGTTCAGTAACCCACAGTAGATAATCACTTCACCCTCTCCAGTACTACTTTGTTCACATAGTAGAGCTGGAGCTGAAATTTCTTTTGTGCAAAACTCTGGATATTATCTGCCTTACAGCACGTGAGCTGATGATACTGAACTTACATTGGCACTCACGTATGTTGTACTGTTCTTTCCTCTTTACTTGGTTCCTTCAGAGCTAAAAGGACAATTAAGGCAGGTGCCATTGGAATAGCATAAATAAATATACTGACTGCTGCTTCTTGCTGGAGTCTGATGTGCCTGCTATTGGTTTGCTTAGCATCAAGCTTCTCACCCCTTGGGAAAACCCTCCAACTTCCAAGATTTTGATGATTATACTGAACAAGAAAGCTGGGCCTTATTTTGAATTGCTGCCTTTCAGAATGTGGAATAAAATCTAAAACTTCTCCATTTCCCTGTCACCAGGACACTAATAAAGGCACTCTTAGAGTGGCTGGTATCTTAACTGCGTTACACAGCAAAGTCAAATACCCTAAGTCTAAACAAAACATTTGTGCAAGTACTTTGGTGGTGAATTAAAATTATTTAATGAGAAAAGTATGTAAATCTTGTTTCCTCGTAGTGAGTGGGAAGCTTTGAAGTTATTTAATGAGTCATTAAATGCTTCTAAGAGCTTTCTTGGAGAAGAACCTTTAGTATGACTTGATCTTGTATCAAGACCATAGATGTTAAATCAACTTTTGAAGTTAACTTACGTGTGTGGTACAACTTGTTAGAAAAAAACAGTATCACTTTTGTGTACCGAATATCAGTTTCTTTAAAAGCATATTTTAACTCAGTAGATATTTCTTTGTTTGCTGTAAAACATCTCAAGTTCCTTCTAATTCTGGGGGAAGTGAAGCACTGCTGTCAAATTTTAAGGCTGGCAGAAGAGTGACACAAGCTTGGCTCATGCAGTGAGGTAGCCTGATTGTCTAACAATCCAATGCTGAGCTAAATTTCACAAGACTGCTTCTTGTTCTATATGTTGGGCAAAATCGCACAATTTTTCCCTGGAATAGGGTCAACGTTGCACAGTTGTTTTGTGCAGTAATAGGAGAATCTTAAGTCTGTTTTCTCATTGCTCAAGGGTAGACCTGAAACTGTCCTTGTGAAGATGCTCAGATTTATCAAAGTAGATCTGAGACTACAAGAAGCAGCCAGCAGTTCCTCTTCTGTAACTGAGAAAAGGAAAATATACATAGCAATCATTGCAATGTTGTGTTTCAGTGGAAAACTCAAGAGGGGGAGAGAATTGTCTTGCAGGTGCTGGCTTCATTGACATTCAGCCAGAGGCTTGTTCAGATGCTTGTTCGGAAAGGGTTCGACATATAAAATGTTGTTTCTTAAAGTTTCTTAAAATACCTGCTGGTATTTTAAATAAGCTTCAGTGGGAAAAATGTAGTATTAAAATGCATTTAAAAGGTCAACTTTGTCATTGATAACCGCTTTGTGCATAATGCCTGGTACGTTTTCCAAAGTCTGGGAAGCTGGGGCGTGGGAGCAGTGGTGCTTTTGATGGACTCGCTCTTCCATTGCAGGGCAAGTCCTGTATCGAAAAGGAGCACTCCATTTTGAACTTGGATAACTCCAGACCCATCACTAAACCCCAAAGTGCTTTGTAAAACATGGATTATATATATGCTGCTTGTGTATATTTTATGAATGACAAAACATCCTTTCTTGTTGGTTTTGGAGCTGAGTTTTCTGGTTTAAAGCATATAGTTATATAAATTTGGAATAACAACTCCATTCACACTCAGTATTTGTATGAGGTTGTACCACAGATCAAATGTGCTGATACTTGCTGAAATGTTTGTTGCATATCATTTTAAAATGGGCTGTAATAATACAAATAGTTGTAATTAATTTACATTTCTATATAGAAATGATGTAGTTCACAGTGAAAACAATAAACATCCTGCTTTTTTATAGCAAATATGAGTACTTTGGGGAGATGAGCTTAGTAGCTATGTGGCTTTGTTACAGAATATGATTTTTGTAACTCCAGATGATGGGGAGAAAGATGTTGCTAGCAGGAAATTCTTGGCTGAGCAGGTGTTCTGCTGTCTAAAAGTAGATTTTAATGTTTTGGGATTACTTTGCTCATGTAATTTTTCATTGTTGATTACTTGATGCTGTTGCTGGCTTTTGAGTTGGTTTTTTCCTTGCAAGTTGCTGACAAGAATATTAATTGACCAGTTTTGTGCCTACAAACTAAATTAAAAGCAAAGATCTCCTGAGTGTCACCACAGGTTGGGCTCCATGGGATGATCTGTTTTAAGTACCATAGCTGTAATTTTCATTATTATCTGAATCTCTCAATCACTTGGTAAAATTGGAGAGAGTATCTTTGAGTGACCCTAGAAACGAACTTAGTAAGGGGTTGTAGTTTTCCTGAGCTGATAACTCTCCCCATCACTGACAGTACTAAAATAAGGTGATTAGCAGACTGCTTTAAATTTTTGAAAAATACTTCACTCTCTGCCTCACCTTTTCTGCTGTAGAAAGAGCTTTGCCTTTGTCCTTAGGGCAGTGTAATTGCAAAACTACTCTTCAGTTTTTTTGGTACAGTGGAGGTGTGTGCTTGAAGGGCAAATGGAGATTTGTAATACTTGTGCAGATTATGGCAGAATTACTGATTGCTCTCCTTATGTATGAGGACAACATGTGGATGTGCCAACGTTAGATTGAGATTTTTTTAAAATATTTTTTCCAAGTAATCTTTATGACAAATTTTTTCTCTTGCTTGCAGCAGGAAAGGTTTCTGAAAGGATCATAATGCTTTAGACCTGCACTTCCTGGGAAGGAAGGGTGGGTGGTCTGCATACATCTGAAGGGAAAGGGAAATTAATGGTCCTAAACTTGCCGTAGAGACCATGCACAGGGCCGTCTACTCTGCTTTTTCCTGGTAGATGTGTTCTAGAATTTAGAGGTTATTCATCTGGGGGTTGAAATCCACGGTTGTTTATCCTGGCTTATTTTCTGGTTAATGTTCCAAGGAGAGAGTGCTCTTTTCATGCAGACAGACCTCTGTTGTGTCAAGAGTGCTCTGATTAACTGTGCGGCTGGAGCGTATTTTCCACATCACTTGTGTAGATAGCACTCTGCTGGTTGTCCAGTTCTGCCTCTCCAGGTTTTTGCTGGCTACTGACGACAAATGGTGCATTCATAACATTGAAAACAAAATAAATTAAATTACTGTAGCCCATGATGCTGTTAATCCACTGGTAACTGTGAACTGCATCGTATGGGTCACAGTGAAAGACGTGCAGAGTGCATTTCTCACTCCGCTGTATCTGTGTTCCTTTTGTAACCATGTCTGTTGTGCCAAGTGCTCTCCTTGATGCAACATGAGCTTGCACACTAAAATAACCAAAATGGAGTTGGTGGATTCACTGAAGAGCAGGCTTTAATATACAGATGAGATATATTTATTATGTAATCCTCAAACTCTCATGGTGTATGTGCATATATATTTTTTGAGGTATATACACCACATGCTTTAGCATGGCTGACCGTTCTGGCTGTTGATTTTTCTGTCTCCTTTAAATGCCATTTGGTTATTTTTAGGGGCTCACTTAAGAATTTTGTGAAAGAGCAAAGGGTCAGGAGTTGGTAAAGGGTGTCTGTGGATGCTTTCTAGAAACATTTGTCTTTTGACAGGTTTATTTTTGTGGTCTGTCAGGTGGACTGGAAAGGGGTAAAAAAAATTGGGAGGTAGCAATAGACATTTACCAAAAAGAGGAAGATTTTAAACGAAGTGTATTTGAGGTTGACTGAGGGCAATGAAGGGGTATGGAAGACCAGCAACATGAAGCTGACCAAAAGATATGGAATGCTGAATGAGGATGAGAATGGTGAGGGAGAGGAATGGTTATATTTTCCATTCAATCAAGAGTCTAGTAGCTGCAAGATGTTCAGGTATGACCAACTAAACAATTGAGAAGTTATAAAGGCCTTACCATATACTGACACTTCTTGATATAATTCCATTTACAGGGATTTTTTGCTGTATTGCTCCTAATAGGTTTTTATAGTAATTTTTATTCCTATTTAACGTACTTTCCCCCCTGCCCTTTGTCTGCTAAACCCATTCTCACTATGTTGTTACTTCAGTCTACTACCTACTGCATTTTCAAACGTCCCAGATCTCCTGTTCTTCAGCACAGAAATGCTGCCAGTGGCTCATACCAGTGTAGCCTTTTGGGGGATGTAAGTAGCTTCTCTTTGCAATTCTGCTACTCACTATAGTATTTTGCAGACTAAGAAATAATGAATGAATAACTGTTAGGATTCCTGAACAGACACCGTGACACTGGTGATAAAGCCATCAGCAGGGTTAGTAGGTCTTTCAGAGCATTGTCCCTATAGAGATTCTGTGTTTTAAAGATGAATTGTGCTGCACAGTAATTACGAGTTACAACTATAAAGCCTCACAAGAAACCTTATACAATTTACTCTATCTAATTGCGTGACAAACTCGTTGCAAGGCATCAGCAATATTTCTGGGCATTGCTTGCTTCACTGCATTTACCTCATTAAATATTATTAAAAAAGAAACCATTTTAGTTTCCAAAAATCATAGACTGAATATATTGAGACAAATTGCTATTGCTGTTTGACTAACTCTTGTTTTGCTGGAAGCCACAATTTTATTTCCTCCTTTGGAGCAGGAAAGGAAAACTGAAGATCTGTCAGTCTTGTGTCCCGCTTTCTTCATGAAAGCAAACTCCAAAGCTAAGAACATAATTTTGTGTTTTAACACTGCTTTATTGTACAAAACAAGCAATTTATTAAATGTAGCATTTGTCATTCTTCAGAAAGACAAATACATGCAGAGAGACATGGTTTTTGCTCACTTTATAACTTCTCCCTTGAAATCAGTATGACTTTTTCCTGTCCTTTTCAAAGGAATAGGACAAACCTCAAGTTTGAGTGTGCTTCTAAATGAAGTCTTTAAATATTGTCTGTCTTCTTAGTACTGCATGTGATGAAGTTAACAACTCCTCAAACACTATTCTTTAGGCAGTGGCCTTTCAGTGATCAGTTCAAGTCTGAGATCTTGGTTATTTCATCTTTCACATCCTTGATCTCAGTTTGAACTCTTGTTAGATTGGCCAGTTTCTCGTTCAGTAAAGCAATTTCCTTCTCCCGTCGTAGTACCTCCTCCACTAATCTTCCTATTCTCAGCGTTAGGTCATTTATTAATGGCTCCAAGACAGCAAACTCCTTTTTAACTTTGTACATCTTGGGTTTTAAATCATTTGCAAATGTAACCGTCTTCAGAACTTTTGCTCTGTCACCTTCAAGATTCAAAAGTCTATCTGAGTGCTTGTTAAAATCACTCCTTAACTCAGACAATGCCATCTTCATTTGCTCGATTTTTCTTGCATTACTGGATGCCAAGCTTTGTATTTTTGTACTTCGGTCAATGCTACTGGTAAGGAGGTCACCTATATTTTTTACTGTCGTCTTTTCACCTTTTTCTACTTTGTCTTCTAGTGCTTGCAAAGAATCTGTCAGTGCAGTAATTTCTGAGACTAGGCCTGAAATGCGCCTTATGTCAGTTTTTACTGTCACAATTGTCAACGTTATGTTTTTTGCTACAGAAGCTGCATTCTGTTCAATGCTTGAAACTGCATGATACAGGCTTGTTAAATTCTTCTGCAGTTCTTCTTGTTTTCTAATTATGCTGCTAGACCATGTTTTCATTGTATAAATATCTTCCTGCAGATGCTTTATGTGAGAAATTATTTCAAGATCTTCCAGCTGTTCCATTAAGTTCCAAGTCTTTTCACACTAGAGGGATACAAAAATATATCTAGCTTAACAACTCACATCATAATTCAAGCTATACTCAAATGAAATATCTTACTATTCTGATATTCAAATTGAGTGAAAATCCTGTCTCTAGGAAATCAGCTTCTGTTGCAACACAACCAAAATTTTTTTTTCCTGACAGTATACATAAAAAATGTTACTACTTTTTCTATTACAACAAAAAATTACAGAAAGGTGCTATATGACTTTCCCACATGACCTCTGAAAACACAAGTCATCAAATGCAATCTTTTTCCATTTATAGGAATTTTTGTAGTAAGTCTCCCTAAAAGCTACTTTAACGAGAGAACACTCATGCTATTGTTGGATTTTTGCCTGGATTTCCTAGTTCACTTTTTTTTTTTAAATGACTGGTTCTTGGTTTTCAAATTTGAGAGGAAGAAAGGAAAATATGTGAGTGATACTATCCTGTTCAATCCCAAAAAGTCAGGGTAGAACTTGGAGAGAAAAAAAACACCAAATGGGCAAGTTTAAACACATTCTAAGAGGCTATCATTAGTTTCATATTAATCCTTTTCTGGAAGCTAGCAGTAAAAATACCACCAAAGAAACAAATACTTTTAGCTCTTCAATAGTGTTGGTCATTCCTCACTAGCTCAGAACTGTCTGCTCAAAAGCAAAAGACCAAAATTGTGGAAAGTTGTCCTTGTTTCCTAGCTAATGCCCTCTAAGGATGAAGATTTCCTGTTCAAATTCCTGTACATTCAGGTTTCAATAATGTTAAGGTTGATAATCTAGCCACCCTTCCCCAAAAAGATATGAAGTAGAAACACTCTAACTAGAACACACTTCAGAAACTTATTTAAAAAACATTTCTTTACAGAATAGTTTTTCTTAATGGCACATGGAACACTAAAGTATTTACTCTGTACCTTTTCCAAAGGAGCAGTTTATTTTGAATTAGATTATGTACCAGGACAGGACAATTCACTACAATGTATTTTTATTTTGAATATGACTGTAAACAGACACAAATTTATACATAACCAATAAATATATGAAACTGATACAGCTTTATAACATTGAGAAATGCTGGTTTCATAGTCTCTTGAATGGGCACTTTTACCTCTTTAGTGAAGATTTCAGTGGAGTTCTAGAGAAACAAATGTACAAAACCAGAATAATTTAACTTAAGTCTGATTAAGTCATAAATATTGTGGGTTCACACTGTTTCAGCTAAGCAAACTACTTTCCTGAGTTCTGAAATACAAAATTAGCAAGATAAAAATCTGTAGACAAAAAAATGATATTATCCCTGAGATCCACATTTCAATGAATGGCTATCAGGCCTATTAGATAATATGTGTAAGTAGATCTATGGATAAACTGGATATTCCCTGATCCCAAGTACTTAACTCCGTGGATTTCATTAATTACTTTTGCAGCTCTTGGTTCAGCAAACTTTGGGAAACAATGTCAGTGGCATTGTTAATTTTTTTCCCTTTGAAATGCAAAGCAATACCAGACATAGAATGTAATGCCTAATAGAGAACATTCTACAGAATAAAAGGTTAAAATTTGTTTCTAACAGCACCAAAACAAACAAACAACCCCCAAAATAATCCAGTGACTGATCACACCAAACTTGTAAATTAAATGATGGAAGAAGAATCTAACAGGAATATCTGTTAATAAGAACTTTAGTCTATATGTAGTTCAGTGACTTCAATGGCAGAACAAAGCGATGCCAGTGATTTTAGGACATTTGAAAAGGCTGGAAATGAGGTCTAAGGAGAATATTTTCATGGGGTCAAAGAAATAAATGATAGCACCAGCTGCCATGTAAATACCAGCTGCCTATAAATACAAGACAACGTTCTCAGTAGGGGATTCTTCACTAGTGTTTTCTATAATGCTGTAGTAGCTAAGCTTCAGCTGTTAAAAATGTACTCAGTGCTTTCCTGCACATAATAAAATACGTAGATCCCAACAGCAATTCTCACATTGAGAAGCCTGCACCATAAGCCCAAAACCGTTATGGTATACAATACATTACAGGAAGGTACATGTTTCTCTACTGAGAAATGCGTGATTGTTCATTGTGTTACAAGTCCATGGAAAATAATACAAAAAGTAATAACAAAAGAAACTTAAGTACTGAAAACTAAAAATATTAGGTTTTTTTTCCTTAAATCTAAACACTTTGCTTCAAATTCCTTAAATGAAAAGGATCTTTTAATAAATAAGCTGAATATAATCTTTAAGTTAAGAAAATATTTCTTTCCTTTTTCAACACAGTATGGCTTGCTCTCTAGCCTCTATTATAAGTTTGCCTTTCAGGCTAATCCAATGTCTGTTTAAATTAATGACATATCCTTAACATACACTGCAATCACATTATTTAAAATAAAGTGCTTTTTCATCAATGAAAAACCTAAGTCCAAATTTACTTATCCCCCTTCTGGTCATCTCCTAAGTTATAGCTTTCTAAAGTTACTCCTTTTGCTTTTGAAGATACTGTTATGTCAGGCACTACTGTTTCTAAAGCTGCTATTTCATGTTGCACTTTCAACAAGCTGCCATTGTACTGTATGCCCTCGAGAACCTTTTGCATGGCCATTGTATCAGAAACCGTTTTCAACATATTATTTTCCACAGTGAACAGCTGTGTTGTCAAGTCCTGTATCTTTTTCTCCATACCTAGCAATTCACTTGACAATCTAAGAATAGAATGAATAGCATTTTCAATTGTTGGCAAATGAGTCTTGCACTCCTCAATTTTAGGTTCATAGTTTGCAAGTTTCTGATTCAGGTCCGTGTCCTTGGCTACCAGACTATTCTGTTCTTCTTCTAGCTTTTCAACTGCCTTTGCATGCAAGTCCAACTTGTGTTCAACTCTAGAGAATTCATCATCTTCTTGTGTTTTTACTGTTCTAATATTTCTGGCTGTACTGTCTTCCAAATCTTTTACTCTTTCTGAAAGGGATTTAATTCTTTGGTCGACTTCATTAATTTGGGAAGTAACTTCTGTATGTATGAACTTTGCTTCAGATTTTAAACCACTAGTGTTTGTATTCATTTCATCCAAGCTTCTTCTCCAGGAATTTGTAACATTTTGGAACTTCTTATTAATGCTCTGCATCTTTAGAGAAAGAGTCTGTTCATTGTTCTGAATATCATTTATGATGTTATGAAGAGAAGATATTTCCTGCTCAAAATCAGTCATCACAGAGATGGATGAAGCAGCTTCTTGCAGGACACTTTCAGAAGACGCAAGCTGCATTTATAACACAAAACAATGTCCGTGTCTACTTAACAAAAGTAAGAATAGAAAACAATTTCCATTTATTTAAGAGAGTTTAATAAAGTCCCTTAAAAGCCACTGTACTTGTTACAAAGGACCTATATGATTTTTTTCATATTTCATCTTTAAAATATTGTTGATTAACCTATCACAAAAAGCTCAAGTAAAAAGGTATGTCTATTGTTGCATTTCTATAGAATATATGCCATTTTCTTTGTTGTCAATCCCTTGTCTCCATGTTTGTTTTTTGCGTGTAGAATACAGTAAATGCCATACAACATTTTGCAATCTTAGGTGTAGCATATAAATATCCAAATTACATCATGTATAAGTGACATCATTCTGAGATCCGTGCTAAAACAAAATAACTGGCATAAGCCATGCTGTGATCCCATCATTATCTGTAAGGTACTGGGGATAATTTGGCAGTCAGCACAAGTTTTCTACTTGATAATGTCACACATCATAATATTTCTTCATTGTTTTATGTTTTCATGTTATTAGAACAGGTCTACTGCATAAAAATGCCTGTAAATTTTCTTCAAATCAACACATGTTGAAATCGTACACAAAAAAGTACTGGTAGACTGAAGTACGTGCATCAATGTAAGTTTTTAAAAATAGTTTAAAAAATAATACTGAGATAAAACCACTACATCTACATACTTGAACAATGGCATGGATAGACTTGTTTTGTCACATGAAATATCTCTAAAGGCCTATTCACAGGCAAGTAGAACACATTATGAAAATTTATTTTAAAACAGAAAAATTAACAACAACAATGTAAAATGATGGTAAATGTTCATGAGAGATTTTCCAATTAAGATGTTAATGACTATTACCTTTTCAGAAATTAAATTTACTTTATTTTCCACATCCAGGATTTTTTCAGCTTCTTGCTGTAAGAAATTGTACTTTCTTTCCATATCAGTAAATTGAACTGACTGCTGAAACAGAAACCTGCAAATTGCAAGTAAATAAACAGAAAACGTAACTACATAATTAGCAGATATTAAATGTTCCAGGACCTGATTCACAGCAATTTGTTACTGGAGGGATTTCTATTCACAGAATCTGCTAGATCAATACGTAAGAGGAAAAAAAAAAATCAGGATTTAACGAAGTTGATCTGTCTACATACTGGAGTTATCTTCCAAAAGAGGCAGGAAAAGAAGGAAACATCCATAGATGTCTTCATTTTTACTTCATTTTTTACACTGTACTGCCATTCAAACAGAAAAAATGTCCAGAGTACTGGCCCAAGAAGACTGTCACACACTCATGATGCACTGCCTCGCAATATATTTTATTGATGAAGTATTATTTAACTGGTGCAAATAAACCACACGCACAGAAATTTGGACTTTCTTACAAAGCATCACAAAAGCATGGATAGAAGTCTTTGAATTTAGAAAGGCTAGTTTACGTTTAATTGTAACCACCCAAGAACACATGGCGGCAAAGCTTGTACAGCTACTGTAATGACGATGCCAGCTTTGAACAGGCAGTGAAGATCTCAATCCTGTACTTTATACATAATCTAGATTCATTTACTGTGAACTTGGATGCTTTCTGAACTTTGTCTAATTAAAAAGGCAATGAGACAACCAAGCAAAAACCCCTGAATTTTGCTGGATGCTTATTAATCCCCAAACAAGGTCTTCTGAAGACTATGCAAGGGTCCTCTCTGTATTAGAACAATTTTATCTAGAACAACAGAGCTTACTTCAAATGCTTGTGCTTTCATAAATTTATATTTATAATTTATGGTAAATTAATTATTATTTATAATTAGAAGTTTCAAAATACATAAAATGTTCTGTAAGATTAAGTTAGGCAATAAAAGCTATAGACAGATATATGCAAAAGAGACATAAACAGACATACATAAAACAGTAAGCAGAAGCATAAGTAATAATTTTATTCTACGTTGTTCTGTTTCACAGAAATTTAGATAATGAAATCTAGGTGACATCAACATAAAAAATTTATCTTAATTTTCGGATTGATGTCTAGAGTGAATAACCTAAACTAATTTCTGGCACTAGATTTCTAAGAATTTCATCATATCATTTTTGCATGAAGCTCAGTTTCTGATGGAACTAAGGTACTGATGCTGATAAGATATTCTAAAACATCTTTAACGAAGGTATTTAACCTTTACTTGAAGACTCCATCTGAGGAACAATTACCACACTGCTGAGCAATTTATTTACAGAAAACTGTTTCATTTCTACTGTCTGTTTATGACCTGCCAAATGAGCCTTATTGTACTTATTGGCAGATTAAGCTGCTCTTCAGTTAGATGTAGTCTCCAAAGCAGGTACTTAAAAATTCATGAAGGCACCTTTTAAACTTTCAACATGATATAATAAATTGAGCTTCTATTATAACTTACTGTACATCCATATTTCCATGCTTGTGAATACTGCTATTCTTTTCTTGATCTTTCTGGCTTTAACAAGTTTATGTAGTCACTTAACTCAAGCATGGCATTCAAATATAAATCATACAATCTGTGACTGAATACCATACAGAATACAAAAGAAAATATTAAACCCCACTTTAGAGGGTTACCTACCAGGTCACCACCAGGCAAACAGCAAGGGAAATTATGGTCAAGCTTGTCCGTGAGTCCATCCAAAAGGAACTCTGATTATAGCTCGTCCTGGGATTTGTCAGCTTCCCATAACTACTTTGCTTCTCAATGGTTTGTGAACCTTCATTGGTCTTAGATGAAGAAATACCTTTTTTCCTTTGCTTAACTTCAGACATTTTGTGGTTTTAAAAAGCAGAAGCAAAAGAGAAAGCTAGGATAAAAAACAAACCCAAAAAGGACTACTTAACTTCTAATTATTCTCAAACATAAACTTTCACCCTTAAAGTACACAAATACATCCCTAAAAACGTTTCCTTCAGTGTTTACTATGTTTCTTAGTTATGCGCACTTTTGTAAAATGTCACAAGACTTTCATTTTGCCTTCTATAGCATAGAGCCCACCTTTCATATTTTCTAAAACCAAACTCTTCAAGCTTTAGCTAATTTCACCTTTCCAGAAATATTTCATCTGGAGTAGAATAAGAAATTTTAAAGATATACTGAAAATCACAAAGACTAAAAGCACATTTCTTTTTGTAGTTGATGACTGTCACAAGATCATCAGCAATTTCACTAATGGACTTGTGTTTTACTTGTAGATTTTTTTTTAAAATAATTATTACCTATACCACATTAAAAGGGGAAAGTTATCTTTTTATTTTAAAAAATGAAATTGCAAGTCAAGCTTTAATTTAGAAATAGTTCTATTGTAATGATTTCATATCATCCGTAAAATCATAAACATCAGTTAATAAAAGGTCAATAACAGAAAAATTCAGAAGATTAATTAAATTATGCATCTAGATCAAAGAAAAGCTACAACTTGTTCTAAATAAAATTAAGGTCTGAATAGAAACAAGTAATCTTCAGCCTCATATTTTACCAACCAAGTGGAAGTACAGAGTGGAATTTTTAAGCCTAAAATCTTCCACAGTACTGCTCAAAACAGACTTGATCCTTGGTGGATTCGGTTTAGCACATTTTGAGACAAAACTGTTGTGCTGCTTTGTGGATCACTTTGCAGTATTGCTGTTTAGTCACATATCAAAATATAAATATTTACAGACACTTGCATAGTCACATACAAGCGTAAAAAATATTGTTTAAAATCTAATCTGTCATAAGAGCAGGTATCTTAGGGCTACCTGCCCTAAGCTTAGGCTTTGAATCACAAACACAAGGCAGCATGCTCTGAGTTTGAAGTACGTAGGAAAAAACACCTCTTAATCTCAAAAAAACCCCCAAAACCAGAAAAACGCTATTTTGTAACTTTTAAGACACCTTGAGATTGAGAGCATTACGAAGTTAAAGTAAAAAAAAAAAAAAGAGATCTGAATGGTAGTTAGGGAAATAGTTTAATACAGAAAAAAAAAACCAAAAAGCCCTGCTTTAAAAGGACGGCTTCAGATCGCAGAGCGGTGCGGTACAGAGGGATGAACCGCAGCTTCCCAGACACCCTCCCGCGCCTCCCTCCTCTGCTCCGGCCGCCCCAGCCCTGCCCGCGCTGGGTCAGGACACTGAGCGCGACCGCCCGCCCCCTCCCCTCCAGAGCCCCCACGTCCCTCCCCGCAAACCCGAGCACCCGGCCGCCCTCGGGGCAGCCCTGCCGGACACCACCCCGCCCTGGCGACCCCCAGCACCCCGCGCCACCTTCCCCGCTCCCTCCGGCCGCCGCCGCGCTCCTCCGTTACCCCAGCGCTCCTCCGGCCTCAGCTGCAGGGCGGAGGGGCGGGGACGGCCGCGCTGCCCCGCAGGCACCACGTTTACAGGCCGCGGAGCCCCTCCCCTGGCCGGGGCCGGCGCATCGCCTCCAGGTACGCCACGTCCGGCGCCCGCCGGCCGCCGCCGCGGGAGCGATCTGGGCACACACAGCTGGGCACACACAGCTGGGCTCCGCGCAGCGCCAGGCTTTGCTGGACGCGGGGCTGGGCAGCAGCGGCCCGGCCCGGCCCTTCCCCGCCCCCGGTCCCGGAAGGAGGAAGCGTCGCGGCGCTGCCTCCGCAGTGGTCGCGGGGCAGTGGCGTCTCCGCGGGGCCAGGCGGGGACTCGCTGCCGGGGTCCGCGCTGCCCGCCAGGTGAGCGGCGTAGCGGGGAGGGTGGGAGGGACGGACCGGGCCGGGCCAGGCTAGACCGGGGTTTGCCTGGGCGGGGTGGGGGACAGCGGCGGCGGGCGGGCGGTCTGAGCGCTCCCCTTTCTGTTTCCCTGTCCGGGCGGCTGATAACGGCGGCTCGGGTGTGAGCTTTTGTTTTGGGTGTTTGTGCGGCGATTTCTTTTCTATTCGCTTCACGTGTGGCTTCATTATTGTTGTTAGTGGTATTATTATTATTATTTTGTTTGTTTGTTTTTTTGTTTGACCTGGACGTTTTTCGGCTGGGGAGCTTTCGCGTCCCCGTTACCTCAGCGGTGCAGTGGGATGAAGGTGGGGGGAAGGCTTTCCTGATCGCGTAATTTTCAGTGAAAGTAGGAAATTCTGTCGGTACGGCGGAAGAGGCGCTCCAGCACGGGCTTATCCAAAGGCAGATGTTCTACCCAGCTCCTGAAGGCGGGAGCAATCGGAAAAGATGAATGCTTCTGCCGGCACCTGCGTAGTTGCTCCATGGAGGAGTTTGAACTTGCTTACGGAGCTTTCTGTCAGGAGTGTGATCGGAGGGATAATTTTGGTCACTGGGGACTCTCAGGGGCAGCTGATGGGTAATGGAAAACCTTTACGTTATAGACAATAGTTTTCACCTTCTGTTGTCTTCGGACATGTGGGGGTTTTTATGACATAGAGGAAGAATGAAAGTTTATAGCGTTGCGTGTCAGATCAGTATATATATCAGTATAGCGAAGTCATTGGTAGTGTTGGGCGCTCCATCTTCCATCATGTGTCACTATTTGTGTGCTTGTATGGCGTCTTGAACTTGGAGACAACAATTAGTTTATCTTGTATGATGAGACCAGTCCTCTTTCTCATCCTATTGTCCCAGTCGCATGATCCAAGGACTTAAAAAAATTTGGAGATGTAGTGGGTGCTGAGAAAACCTTTTCATAGAGACATTTAGCAAGTTTCTAGTATATGAGAAGCTTGCAAAGTCTGTGGTTTTGTAGCTCCCAAGTGTTCATAAACATAAATTCATAGAAATGGGGGAAAGGACTCAGACTTTTTATTTTCAGAATTAACAGTACGTATCAGGTACTGTACATATTTTCCACTAATGCAGCTGCTTCACTACTCTTTCTGACTTTAAATCCAAAGTTCCTAAGCTATTTTAAAACTTCTTTCCTTATACTTGTAAATTATGTTCCCGTTCTTACTTGACTTCTCCCCCCTCTTCCTTTTTCACACGGAAGGAACATGGATGTCAAGAGTAGAAATTATTTGCTTATGAATCGCCAAGCATTGGAAAAAGACATCAAGACTTCTTATATTATGGATCGTATGATTTCTGACGAAGTGCTAACATTACAGGAGGAAGAGAGAGTGAAACAGCAGGTAGAGTCATCTTTCACTGTTCTTTATCTTCCTAGTGTAGTCACATGCTTTACCATCCTTCTTAAAAATAGTAATTTCTGTTTATCTAATTCCTGGATTCATCAAATGAATCCAGCACACAGTTTTTATTGCACTTCATAAGGTCAAGTTAAGGGCTTGGTCAAGTTAAAGGCTGTTTCTCTAACTGTAAATAATCTATAATTGGCAGAGTTTGACAGAGTGATAGATTAAATGACTTCTAAGGTCTCTTAGTTTTGTTTAATACATCTCTTAATGTTTGGATTTTTTTCTAGAATACACAGAAGGAGCGAGCAGCCATGCTAATAAACATTATTCTTACAAAAGATAATAATTCATATAGATCCTTTTATAATGCACTGCTTCATGAAGGGTACAGAGATCTTGCTGCACTTCTTCAGGATGGCATCCCTGCTGTCTCATCTGGTAACAGAAAGAGTTCAATGGATGGAATGACTTCATATGGTCAGTGTAACTACAGTGATCCCTGTGCTTGAACGTAAAGACAAGTTGCCTTGTGGAGTTTTGGAAGTCTTACTCAGATAATAAAAGTTTACTAGTGTAATATGCTACTCCATATGGCCACAAAGCGGACAGATAAAGTGTACATTTTCTTTCCCGCTATGCTATCTCAGCTTAAATCAGTGGAAGTCTTGCTTGGACCACGGTGCTGTGCTGTTAAGTGCCAAGTAAAAGCCTTACACAGCATCCTTTTTTTCTGCTGCATCCATAGGGTGGTAACTTTTTGCTGAGAAAGTGACTTGGTTGTTGGTATAGTAATGTTGGGCTCCTGTGTTGGCCACAGTTTCCGCTGGAGCTGTTAATTATCTTTTAACTTCTAGGGATTGATGTAACTAGCTTGCCTCATGTGGTTGTTAATTGGAATACTGTTGTAGGTGGGGGGCTAGTTACCTGTTAAGTAATTTATTTCTAAAAAGCAATATTTTTTCAGTCTTTCGTGTTGTGAGTCCAGCAGTTTTTAGAGCATTTTTATGGGACATGAGGTGGGGAGGGAGCCCACTAGTTATTTTGGGCGAGCAGTTGTTTGGTTGGGTTTGAAGAGGCATCGCATTTAGAATTCACTTTTTATTTTCATGTTTCTTGTTTCTAACTTTAGTGAAGACAGTTCTCTGCGAAGGAGGCGTACCACAGAGACCAGTTGTGTTTGTCACTCGGCCGAAACTGGTAGATGCTATTAAAAAGAAGCTGTACTGCTTGGGAAGTGATCCAGGCTGGGTCACAGTTTATGGAATGGCAGGCTGTGGGAAGACTGTTTTAACAGCAGAAGCTTTAAGGGATCATCAGCTCTTGGAAGGTACTTTTAGAAAAACATCTATATTTTAATAAAAATTACTGCAAATATACACATTTTGGACATATATGGTGCAATATCGTATGTCATCTTGAACATGATTCAGGTTTCTAAATTCCTTAGTTGCTTCTGGAATATTTGCTTACAACACACAAGTTTCATGACTGGTTAGTGCTCTGGGACCACTAAGTATTTTACTAGTTTATGGAAAAAGGTTTTGAATAGCTTTTCACCTTAGAATCTGCTTTGGTTTATGATAGTAGATGCATCCTTAATTAACTTGAAATTGTTATTTCTGTTAATGAAAAATAATATATGTAGTTATATTCCTTTTGGGCATTGCTGATAAAGTCCTTAGACTCCTCTTTTAAAAAATCTTGCTCTGACTTTTGCATAAATTTTAACAATGGCAGGCATTTGTGGAATGCTTACAGTAGTATCACCTTAGCTTAAAGCAGATCATAAATGAAACTATTTAATGGTTTTTTTCTTATTTTATTTATTTTTCCCTGCATAGTACACTAGGAGGCGAAAGTAGGACTTGGACATTAAAAAAACATGATGTAGGGATAGATACCACAGCATCTGCTGCTACAGCTGACTCTTCTAGATGTCTTCTGATGACTGTTTTGGGATCATTTTTACATCCCGAACTCTGAACTTCTGCAGTAATACAGGGCTAAAAATATAAATACTAAGTTAGACTACAGAAGGGGTTGTTGAGGGACAGGCAGGAAGACGTACAAAGGAGGGACAGCAGTATCAGTGGTGATGTGAAATTTCTGTGAATTTGCCCTACAGAGCCTGTTCCTTTAAAAATAAACAATAGTGATCTTGTAGAATCATCCTTTGGTGTTAATACTAGAGTTGCAAGGATGGCTTGCAATAGACTTTAGAGGTTTATATTTTAATTAATGTTGAGTTCTCGATTGCTATTGTAAGCTGCTATTAAATATTTCTGATGTTAAATGTATAGTGCAATTAATATTGCTTTTCTTGTTAGATTACTTTCCAGGAGGAGTTCACTGGATCTCTGTTGGAAAACAAGACAAAGCAGGGCTCCTAATAAAACTTCAGAATCTCTGTAGTAGATTAGAACATGACTTGACGCTTTCACAGAGGTCACCACTTAACATTGAGGAGGCTAAAGATCGTCTTCGTTTGCTGATGTTGCGCAAATATCCCAGGTGATGTCAGTAAAATCAAACACTATTCTTTTAAAACTTTGCAGAGTAACTTCGATCTAATAATCTAAGGTGTCTGTGTTGTAGTTACGTGTCTCTGTGATGTGTATTTTTTTTTTTAACCAACTTCCTAACTTAAACTAATTAGGCTTCTGCTAACAAAATACATTAACCAACTGTGCAGGAGTCATATTTGCTTGAAAAAGTATTAGTTGTTGAATAATGAAAGTTGGGAACAAACCATTGGAAATAAGAATTGCTCTAACTTTCATTGTTCTCACTGTGTGCATATAGTGCTTTACTGATGTGTGAGGATCGTACAGCAGAAAAAAAGGATGTGTATCACTGCAGAAATATTTTCCTTTCCAGAACAACTGATGTCTAAAAAGTGTTTGGCCTAGAGGTACTAAAGTGAGAGCAGGTTTTCATGATGTGATCACTTACCACTGAGAAAGCAGTTTCTTTCAAACTTCAGGGAAAGTGGCCTGATTTAATTAAGCAGCATCTCAGTCATTTTTCATCTTTGAGCAATAGTTTTTTTTACTTTTGGGGATTTCATTAGCCTCTGGGAAAATCTGTACTAAAGTAAACAAGCCTGCACCTCAGTGAGATATCTTGGGAATAATACTCCAATCTTGTGATCTTTATAGATGACATAGAGTAGAATACTGGCATTTCTGTACAGAAAAAAAAAGCTTTTTCTTGTGAAGAAAAGGTGCGAAAAATATCGCCAGGTCTTCCACAAGAAATCTTTCTTTTTTTTTTTTTCCTTGTGGAAATCTTATATGAAAAGTTCAAACTGCACTTTCAGCTGAAAGTACACTTTTTGGTGAAATGTGTGAAGTGGTTGTTTTCATTGACACATTTCCATTGTTATTTCTTGTTATTAACAAACAAACCAAAACTCCTGAATACAGAAGAATTTGGATGTTTAATTTGTGCACAACATCACAGTGGGCATGGGAGGAAGTAGAAGGAAATGTACTGGGAAGTGAAGTTCATAAGGTGCAAGTGTGTCGAAAACCAAGCTTCACTCTTTCTGCGTCTGGTGGAGGAGCTTGCTCTGCACTGGAATTCTCTTTGGTGACAAAAAGTCACTTTAACTATTTCTGGATTCAAATAGTCAACCCAGGATATCTCTTGGGAATAAAGTACTAGGCAAAGGATTCACATTGTGAATCCATTATGTTTCTTGGGATTAAAGAATTAGTAAAATGAAGAAATTGAAACTATGATATACTTTAAAGTAAGAAATTACAGAATTTAATCTCCTGTCATTAATACCACAGGGGTTTATGTTTGTCTGCTTAGGGTGTTTTTTTTTGTTTGCTTTGGTTTTTCTTTGCTTATTTTATTTTTTTAAATAATCCTAATTAGGATTTAAGATTTGTTGGTGTGGTTGGAGGAGAAAATCACTGGTGCCAAAATATTGGGAGGACTTTGAAGTGTTCAGATTAATTAAAAACATAAAATCAGACCAGCATGAAATTCATGCCACCCAGCATATTTTCAAGTGTGAAAGTGCCTCAAAATGAGTCATTTATGGCTGTGATGGTATTCTTTGATTTATCAGAAGGATATTAATAGAGGAGTTGTATAAAAATGAGATGGGGTATCCAAGACTTAAATGCAACTTTCAAAATGGGGTATGATGTGTATGCATTTCTCTAAGAAAGATCAGATCCTTATAAGCTTCGATGGCATAAGCACCTTTTAGCTGAACAAAAATGCGGAAGTCTTGGCACGCTTCAGTGGGAATTGGACAACTTAACCAATAACTAGTGTAGCAGAAAATTCCAGAAAAAAAAAGGCAGTAAATATAAACAATTTGTAAGATTAGGTTTCAATAATTAACCTCACTGAATGCAAATAACTGGCATTTCTTTTCGTACGTCTACTTTTGACTTTTTGCGTTCTTGGAACAAACCTTTTAAAATCGACTTTCAGTAACTTCTTTGTCATATATAGGCGGGTGTAGGGAAATCTACTATAAATTATTTTGGTGAAATTCGATGTATTAACCTGCAAATGTGGCTAGCCAGAGGATTTGAATGTGTAGTCACTATAAAATGTTGTTTCTGTAAAAATAGCCTCATCATCCAAGACAATTCCTTCACAAGAGGTTCTTTCCAAAGATACAAGAATAAAACTGAAAACTCTTGAGTCAAAAGGAAACTGAAATGCCTTCTCCCACAAAACTTATCACTAGCCTGTGTTAAGCAGAGTTGTTATCTAGTCCTGTACAACTCTTTTCTGCCTGATGACTTGAAAAACAGAGTAAATATTTCTATTTTTCCTGGCATCTCTTAATGGAAATATTTCTCAAAACGTTATTGTTTGCACTTCAGTTGTAGCTATAAAATAATAAATGGTAAAAACTTACTTTTTTGAGATACCTGCATTCAGCTTCTTGTACAGTGCTTAATCACAGAATCATCAAGGTTAAGAGAGACTTCAAGATCATCTAATCCAGCCATCAACCCAGCACCACTGTAATGACCCGTAAACCTTATCCCCAAGTGCCACATTCAGATGCTTCTTGAACACTTTCAGAGACGATAACTCCACCACTTCCTTGGGCAACTTATTCCAATGCCTAACCACCCTTTCAGTGAATTTTTTTTTTTTCTAATATCTAATCTGAACCTCCCCTAGTGCAATAGAAGGCCATTTCCTCTTGTCTTTCCACTTGAGGCAAGGAGAAGAGGCTGACCCCTACCTCACAAAAACCTCCTTTTAGGTTATAGAGAGCAATAAGGTTTCCCCCTGAGCCTCCTTTTCTCCAAACTAAACAACCCCAGTTCCTTCAGCTGCTCCTCATAGGACCTATTTTTTAGGCCCTTTACCAGCTTCATTGCCCTCCTCTGGACATGCTCTGAAGATATTTTATGTATTAATGTAAAAAAAAATTGTGCAGTGATACATTGTAAATTCTGAAAATGTTCTTTCATTACTAAAATGCAATACTTTATTTTAGCACTAGTAGTTGATATGAAATCTGCAATATTTCTTCTTGCACTAGATCTCTTTTGGTCCTGGATGACATTTGGGATTCCTGGGTACTAAAAGCATTCGATAATCAATGTCAGGTTCTTATCACCAGCAGGGACAGGAGCGTAACAGATGCTGTGGCTGGTAAGGAACAGTTTCCTCTTCTGCACCACAGATTTTGTGTATGTGTGTGTATACAATTTGTTCTTGTGAACTTTTAAAAGAATCTAGTAGAATCTCTGTTAGTCAATTTGTGGCGAAGTTTTAGAATTCTGCTCTGTAAGACTTTATGCTGTTTGTGAAGTAAGACTTATATGTTATCCTGAAAGTTAAATGTTTGTGTTGAAGAGTGCAGTGATTCTCAACAGGATAAATTAACCTCTGTGACAATGACACTGTTAACCTGATTGTCTCTACACTGTTGAGTAGTCACTGCCCATAAGGCATTTGTAATTATTATAGTCTTTTTTTTTGTTTTGCTGATACAAACTGATTCTGATAAGTAGAATTTATACTCTTCTTAGTGTTAAGCCTATAAAATACTATGCAAAAAATCATGAACCAGGTCCTTTACTCCCAATTTTACTTGAAAAATTCCTTCAATTTCCATTTTTTTTTACATTCTTTTAACTTTTTTCCATGTTTCTGTGTCTAGGCAATAAATTTGAGGTTCATGTGGAGAGTGGACTAGCACATGAGAAAGGACTGGAGATTTTATCCCTATTTGTGAATATGAAAATATCAGAACTGCCAGAACAAGCTAACTCCCTTGTAAGAGAATGCAAAGGTATACTGGTTGCTCTTCAACATATCATTTAGCACTGAATGTATTTTTTTCTTCTAGGTTTAGACTTACAAATAGAGGAGGGAACATCCCTTAATATTGTATACCTTAAGTAAAACACAAGTGCTTGTCAAATGTTTTTTGGTTTTTTTTTAAGCAAAATAGGATTGTCCCATGTTGATTTTCAAGTATTTTTCTTCAGCGTATTTTCCTCATGTGCTACAATTGCACTTAACTTTCGTGAGTTTGCAGATGTCTACATGGATTACACGTTTTGTTTGTCCTCCACAACTCGAGAATTTAATCAATGTGTTGGGAAAATTACCTGATTTACTCAGTGACTTGACTATCAACTGTTGGCTTGTGTTCCTTGAAAAGCTCTAAAATTGATTTAATCTTTTCCTTCAGGTTCTCCTCTTGTGATATCCTTGATAGGTGCATTATTACGAGACTTCCCTAGTCGTTGGGAATACTATCTCAGACAGCTGCAGAATAAACAGTTTAAAAGAATAAGAAAATCTTCTTCTTATGATTACGAAGCCCTTGATGAAGCAATGTCCATAAGTGTTGAGCAACTAAATGACAATTACAAAGACTACTATAGAGACCTCTCTATTCTCCCGAAAGATGTTAAAGTACCTACTAAGGTAATAATAGCAGAAATCTTGTCAGTTTTAGTGAGATACAAGCAACAACTTTAAAGAATTCATAAAATTTACAATTGTCATGTGTAACTTGTGCTGTGTGTAACTTAATAGTAATTGCTAGATTAGGTAGATTTGGTCATTACTGTATCATGACTTGTGTTGTTAGTAGTGAAACTAAAAAAATCATAACTGAATAAATGTATTCATGATGTTTAAGTTTAATGTGCATTCTGCATATGGCTCTTTAAGTAGGTTTAAAATGGAAGGTTTACAAACTGTTAAGTGAAATTTGTCTCCTTTAAGAAAAAGATATGATCACCATAAATCAGCGCAAATAGACAAAAGACAGGATAACTTGTAGTGTCTGTGGTTTGATATGAAAGAATTGGTGATTTATTGAATTGATTACTATTTGTAATATGTCTATATTTGTTAGTGTACACTTTTTTTTGTCAGTTAATTGGTAGCCTTTTATGATATTCATAAGTCATATTATGACTTAGTTCTCATTCTTTTCTCTGTTACTGTGTTAATATCTTTTAGGTTCTCTGTATTCTTTGGGATATGGAAACTGAAGAAGTTGAAGATATACTGCAGGAATTTGTTAACAAATCACTCTTGTTCTGTGATCGTAATGGGAAGTCATTCCATTATTATTTACATGATCTTCAACTTGACTTTCTCACAGAGAAGAATCGCAACCAACTTCAGGTAGCATATTGATGAATCTGCTTACTTCTAACTTTACTCTTCAAAGCTGGGTATTCTTCAGAAAATGTTATGTTGTTAAATGATATCCCGAGTAGTTTCATAGAATAGTCCGTGATGCAGTTTAGCTTAATGCCGATTAATTACAAATACTTATTTTCAGCTTGAAAATATGGAATGATTTCATGATGGTTCCATTTATACCTAGGAGACTAAACTGAGAGACTATATCCATTATTTCTTTATCAGATGATTCCAGCAGGAGATGTAATGTGCCACTGCTGATTCCAAAGGCATAAAGACCCTACCAGAATAGGAGGTTCTTTCTTTAATGCAGAAAAGTGCTTTTTTACTTCCTTTTTTCAATTTAGGGCAATACCTGCAGGGAGAGGACATATAAATTGGGACCAGAAAATTTCGGTTCTGAAGGACAAGGCAGAAAGAGTAGATATGAAGAAAAAGCAAGTTTTTAGCCTTGCTTCAGAGCAACATTTATAAGGGTCCTTTTTTGTTGGCTACCCACATTTAATGTGAAGAGAGATTTGATAGCTATTATCAATCTGAGAAGGAAGGTTAACAGCTTTCTTTTCTGCCTTTTAATATCCAGAGAATGTTTCTGGAGAAGTCTTAAGGAGTAAATTAGGTAGGGTCTACAATTTGGAAAGGTAAGCTTTTTTTATTTCATTTCTTGACATATTGTGATTGAGAAATGATATTATTATTCCTTAATACTATTTAAAATAAAATCTTAATAATACTTATAATTCCTCAATACTGAAACTAACCCATACGTTTGTATATATTTAACTGAAACTATGTTTTTCTTCACATTACAGGAGCTACATAGAAACATAGTAAATCAGTACAAGAAATATTACAAACTGAAGATGCCTGTTCCATCCCAAGAGGACTGCATGTACTGGTATAACTTCCTAGCATATCACATGGCTGGTGCCAACATGCAGCAGGTGGGTTCTGTTAAGTGTCCTCTGTTTCCCTTTTTAACCCACTCTTACCTCTGCTTTTCCCTCTAGGCCTTTTCCCAGTTCAGCCTCTCTTCCCTTAGGCCTTTGTGCATCTAGGTGAACACTCAGCATAGAGTCTTTAGGAGACCTACTGGTAATCACTGTCCATTACAAAACCTGTTTTATTTCTACCCTTTGTATCTTGTCTTTTCGTTTGAGAAGATTTCTTATTTTATATATTAATAGCTTGTATTTTCTTTTTCCTATTTTAAGAAGCTTTGATAAGAGATCTTCTCTAAACCTTTTTGAAAACCTAAGCTCGCTTTATTGTATGACAATATAAGTAAATTGATTCAGTCAGAGAATTTTATCAATTAGTTACCTTTTTCTTCGGAAGTCTTGTTAGTTTTTTTCCTCTTACGTCATACGGATTTGCATGTAAAAATTCATTATCTGATTTCAATAGCCAAAAAAAAATGCATCAAGAGGTAGATGGGCAAATCTCTTGTTCCCAGGATTGCCTTGGCACCTTTAAAAAATTTTGTCATTTTGCTACCTACTGTACTGTAGATATTCAGCTAGAATAAGATGCGAATCATGCAGAAGTATTAAAAATTCAGTAGTCTCACTTGAATTTGAGTCTCAAATGCATTGAATAGCATTTGATACTGGTTGCTGATTGCTTTATTTCACATGTACTCAAACTTTTCAGTTGAACTTCTTTCGAGATGGTTCATCTGACTCATCATATAATACACTTTGTGGATTTATATCTTACTAGAACCTTCATAATTAGTGTGGGCTACAAATCTTGTTTTTCTGGATCATATTTATTTAATTATCTTAATTTCTTTAACTTCAGTGTGTTTTAAAAATGTTTTTATTAGCAGCCTTTCTACATTTTGTAGAATTAGCTTCTCAGAGTTCTTTAGCCTGGCTCATTATGACTGTATGCTTCCTAGAGTTTGCATTCTATGTACCACTTATTTCTCATTATTTAGGCATGATTTCAATTTGTTGGGAGGCTAATAAAGCTGGGAGGTATTCTTTTCCTTTGTTTAACCATGATAATATTTTAATCCTTGTGGTATTTACTGTCTTTAAATTGAAATATACTTAGAGCCTGTGCAGTGTTGTCTCTAAGCAGTTTTTCTGATTCGAGCAAGTATGTTTTTTTAAAAGAAAGACTTTTTTAAGTACATTAACAGCAAGAGGAGGTCTAAAGGAAACATTGGGCCAATACTTGTTGAAGATGGTCATCTAACTAATAGGGATAAAGTGTAAGCATTCAATGTTGGGGTTTTTTTGCCTCAATCTTTAATAATACTGACAGACTTTGGGCTGCCCAGCCCCCTGGGTTGGAGGAACATGAGTCTGGGTACAGTGACTTTTCGTTTGTGGACACTGAGGTTGTAAGTGACTGGCTGTATCAGCTGAATATTCACAAGTCCATAGTGCCTGATCTGATACAACCAAGAGCACAAAGGATGTTATGGCAAGACTCCTCCTGATCATCTGCCAATGGTTTTATGAGTCTGGGGAGGTCCTAGTCTGAGGGGCAACCTTGCTGCTCTCAACAGCTTCCTGAGCAGGGGAAGTGCAGAGGGAGGTTCTGAGCTCTTACTCTCTGGTACCCAGTGATAGGAACTGAGGGAATGGTGCAAAGCCGCACCCGGGGAGGGTTAGACTGGACATTAGGAAACATTTCTTTACCAAGAGAGTGGTCAAATACTGGAACAGGCTTCCTAAAGAGGTGGGCAATGCCCCAGGCCTGTCAGTGTTTGAATCATTTGGACAATGCCCTTAATAACATGCTTTAGCTATCGGTCAGGCAGTTAGACTAGATGATCATAGTAAGTCCCTACCGACTGAAATTTTCTATTCTATTCTAATAATTCCATTTGCAGTTTCAGATCACCTTTTTAAGTAGTCTTCTCATTTTTAAGTGAAATGCAGCTATGACAGATTTTTTGCTTTTGTTCAAATTCAGCTTCTCTTAGGAAGATCAACAATCACTATTAGCAGTGATCTTTACTAGATTGGACTAGAAGAAGCTTTTTCAGAGTTGTATCTTAAACCAGGTTTTGTGTGCTACAAGTCAAGAATTGCTTTGTACTCCCATTCCTTCTCTGAGTAGCTGTATCAAAGAGCGGTCCTTTGCATTAAAATAACAAGCTTAGCCTTCTAGAACCCAGAATTTTCATATCTGATTAAATAAGATGCAGGAAACAGGGAATTGCTTGTTTTCAACTAGAGACAGTTATACCAGAGCATATTAAATACCTCATGTATTTCCTGTCCTTTTCTTTTTCCCCCAAGTAGATTCTGTTGTGAAACTTATGTTCTGAACTTAAATTTATATTTCTTGTAGGAGCTCCGTGATCTTATGTTTTCTTTAGATTGGATTAAAGCTAAAACAGAATTAGTAGGGCCTGCTCATCTGATTCATGAATATGTAGAATATAGTTCAATCCTGGATCAAAAGGTATGATACTAAAAGGTAAATGATCAGTCTGTTCCAAATATATTTCTCTATTTTTTAATTGCATTTTGTTGGATATATGTATATATGGCAGGTGTATAGAAAGCTTAAAAAACTGAAGCACAAAACCAATACTAAATTAAATTTTAACTTGGAGAAGATAAAAACCAAGGAAACTTTCAGTTTCAGTTTTAACTTCTGTGTAAGTGATTGACCATGGAACTCAGTAACCAAAGTGATCAATACCTAATGGTGGGTACATAAGGTACTCTGCTTTTGAGGAGGTGTAGAATTATGTTAGCCACTTGGAATAGTCTTTGTGATATTTCACACTGACTGCTTCTTGAATAAATCGTTGTTGCCAATATTCTTTATTTGAAAAATAAGGAGATTATGCTTTCCTGAGTAGGATAATGAAATATTTCAGTCTATTGTATGTACTTGCTAATAGAACTAAATATAAAAATAGAGCTAAGTGCTTCTGTGAGAGTATTTACTGTGTAGAAATTTAAAAAGGCAAAGGGTACTTAGGAAATAAATACTAAGATAAATCTGTGTTATCAAATATTATCTGCTCTGTACTTAGGATAGCACAGTTCGTGAGAACTTCCAGGAATTTCTCTCTTTAAATGGGCACCTTCTTGGACGGCAACCATTTCCTGACATTATACAGCTGGGTCTTTGCCAACCAGAGACATCAGAGGTATATCAACAAGCCAAGCTACATGCTCAAAGAGAAACAGGAACTTTTTATTTGGAGTGGATGTAAGTAGATACAGTCCATCTGCTATGCTGATCCCGTGATCCAAGGAAATCATTTGATGTACAACTAAATACAACATATGGCTAATAAAAGGACCTTTGTAACAACTGATAAGGTTTTTTTTCTGGGGAAAGAAAGTGAAATAATTTTCAAGAACCCTGGATATGTAGGGCCACGAATTAGAAATAATTATACAGAAATAAATATGGTAATATATTTACATCTGAATTCAATTATTGTTCTTTTAAATAACTATACACAGATGAAAACACGGTACTTTGAAACTTCTTTAAATGCTTTTTTTAAAAGTTAGAATTGTAGTGCAAGTGTTGGGTATGTTACAGTATGTTTTTAGGTTTTATAGTAAAATGTACAGCTTAAGAAAGGAGAGCATTTGTGCTAACTTGCAAAGTTTTTGAAAATAGTGAGGTGGGAAATACTTTATAATCTCTAGGCAATCTTGAAATTTCCCATATTTAAATAATTCTTTGCTGTTATTGTGTTTTTGGAAGTTGTTTAAGGAAAAAATATACATATCTAAACATTTTACCAGCATTGTCCAATAGTCATCTGACCATGTAACTCTCCTAGATTCTTCTGTTTGATGTTTCTCTTCTGATATTTGTAGTACTTGGTGGTCACAAAACAGAGTGACTCTGTATCAAGCAATTATAGTAATAGCCGGGCAGGTTAGTCTTTTCTTTGAATACTTGGTTATTTAATTTAGCACAGCTAGCAGAATTCTAAGAAAAGTGCTTGGAAGATGTACAGTTCAGAAGAACCGATCCCCAGTCAGTTTAAGGTTTTCACCTTGGATATGGGAGACATGCTGAACATGACTGAAATCAACAGAATAGAGATAGATGTTTTGGTCATTCGTCACCAAAAGTCATCTTATTACAGTGACAGCTTTCTGTATTAAGAACTAGCTAAACAGGATGATTATGATAAAAAGCTCTGAGTGTTGGAATTTATTTTTCCCTTATTACTTCAGCATGAAAGCTGAGAGGTAAGATAGAGTGCGTTGGTTGGTTGGTTGGTTGTGATAAAGCTTGGCTGCTCAAGATATGTGGAAAAGTGTTAATCTTTTTAGAGAGGATTTTGAATAGTACAAAGGCAATAGAAATCCTACTCATCTAAATCAATTGTCTCACCCTGTAGGAATAAAAAATCCTTGAAAAACCTCTACCGCCTCGTTGTTCGTCCACATAGAGATGCAGTTTACCATGCCTGCTTTTCTAAGGATAGACAAAGAATAGCATCATGTGGAGCAGATAAAACACTTCAGGTAAGATACCTATGCAGGAGTGAAAAGAGATGCTGTGTACCATATTGATAACATTTGTTAACAGTCCTGTTGCTTTTTTTTTTGATGTTATGTGGAAATATTTGGATCTGGACCATAATTGGAGACAAATGATTGAAAAGGATATATTATTGCATAAACATCAGGTTGCATGTTTGGAAGAGTGAGCATTGTCTTCTAGTTCAAAAGCCAAACAGTGTGATTTTAGGGTTTATACCCTTACTACTTTAATGTGTGAATGTGAGATGCCTTTTAAAGATATGGAAAAACTCACAGCCTAAGTAATGCACCCCAGCTTGTTTAATATTTGCTTGCAAAAAGTGTTATTTCCAGTCACAGTAGACCTACAGTACTGAGAAGCAGTAAGATATTTTAGTTACAGCTTTACTGTTTATATGAGATAGTAATGGACATTATGCCTCTTTGGTGCTTAATTAATTAAATGTCTTATGCAAAAGAAATATATCTGTGGAGAAAACCCCTGAAGTTGAAGACACTATTAGATTGGAAACTGGCCCAAAGTGCTTAGGAAGCAGATTAGAGGAGACAGAGAGGAAAGTGACTAATATAAATTTGCCAGCAGCCTGCCTGCAGGGGAGTCAGCCAGCTCTCCAGAGAACTAGCAATCAGCCAGCCAGTAACCTGGTAAAGTATCCATATTCCAGACAGCTAAAGGTAAGGGAAAAGAACAACTTCTCTGCAAACCTTCGGTATTGTTTTGGATGCTTGAGAAGTTGAATACTAAAGCAGTAATATCACTGGTGCTTAGCTGCTGTTCATTTGGCTATTTAGTGTGTTGTTATTGGTCCTTTTAATTTCTTTATTTTATTTGCTGGCTTCTACAGTATTATGATCACGGCATCCACTTAAGGAGATGTCTGGTGAATGTACTCATGCTGTGCTGAAGTTGCTGTGCTGAAGTTACTGTGCTGGGCTTCTGTACTTAATAGCCTCATTATTGACACTGCAGATTGCTTATTTTTATCTTCATTTTCTACCCAAAAAAACCCTGTGGATTGTGATTGCATTTAAACTAAACTCTTGTTGAAGAAGTAATAGGAAAATTGGCGATAATCCTTTTTTCATTGTTTAACTTCGAACTTATTCACGTTTTTTCTAATCATAGCCTAAGCTTTTCAGTTTTCAAAGCTACTTAAACAATTGCTAGATTAAGAGCAGATATTCTGCAGAACTTATTGTGAATGTAGATTTCCTGTTACTTCAGTATTTATGTTCTTATTTGAATAAATACAAACCGTTTCATTGTCATTTACATACCCATTCAATAAGAAAGTAAAGGAAAAAAAAAGAATTTCACAATTGTAGTATCCTGAACAGTGCTGTAAAGAACACCTTGTGATTTGTTTTAATAATTAAGAATATTTAACCTAAGATGGAAGGGGAGACGTGATTTTCCCCCTGGCCCACCCCACATTGTAAATCCCAGAATTTGGGGAAATTGATTAGTATGTGACACTTTTCCCCAGCTGTCCTTTCATTTCCCTTATTTTTGTTTTTTTTTCCTCAAATCGTGAATTCCTGATGAAATTCGTACTTTCCACAGAAGAACATCACATACATTTAAAACTGGGATTTTTAGTTTTAGGAATAATTTAGATTTTGCTAATAGATAGTGTTTTGCAGTTACTGTTAAGAAATACTGTGAAAGGACATGGCTCTGGGCTTAAAGAGTGAGGATAGAACAGAAATATTTTTAAGTATCAGTTTTCACTACTTCTCTCCCTAACAATTTCTATCATCCTTGCAAAATTAAAGCTGAAATTAAATATTTTTATAGTTATGTTACTGTCCCTGAAAATATGAATGCTTTCAAAAGTAAACCAATTTTTTGAAGAGTTTACATAAAGAGAGCTATTTGAGATAAAAACCCCTTATATTTGTGCTTTAAAATTATATGCAAGTTATAAGGTTTTATTGTTTCTTGTTATAGGTGTTTAAAGCAGAAAGTGGAGAGAGACTCCTGGAGATAAATGCCCATGATGATGAAATACTTTGTTGCGCTTTCTCTGCAGATAGTGAATTTGTAGCAACTTGTTCAAGTGATAAAAAAGTGAAGGTAAGGGAATGAGGAGCAGGCAATTTTTTTTTCAAACTAATAATTCTAGTTTCTGTTTAACCAATTCAGACAGAGCAGATTCTTAAGACTAAAGGTGTTTTAAACTGTCTTAAATCTTACATGGATAATTCAGTACTTGACAAACAGAAAAGTCCCACTTTTTACATATGCAAAATATGCTTAATGTTACCATCATACTTGCAGCTAGTACCACTTATTTTACTTGTATTATGAGATATGATTCTTTTTAACTAGAACATAATGTTTGAGTCCAGTCTTATTCATAACATGAGATGAATCTGTCCATAATACGCTTTTTAATGTTTTTTCTGTTACCTGTGAAATATTTGGTATTTTTAATTCCTTTTTATTGTAGCCAAATCTTGGTGAAATTCCAGTATTTATCAGATTGTAGTCTGAATTATGACCTTTCCCCTCATAACTTCTTGTTTCTTTTTGCAGATGTATATTCTTTCTCTTTATCTTCAAAACATTTTTGAGGTGTTATTAAGAATGTTTTAGGCCTTTATCGGTATTTAAGTATACTTTCCAGGTTTTTTTAAATTAATTACCTTAAATTTATTTAAAAGTCTTTTTCATCCTTCAATTCTGTCTAGATCTGGAATTCGAGAACAGGCCAGTGTAGGCGTGTGTACGAAGAACACTCAGAGCAGGTCAATTGCTGCCAGTTCAATAACAGAAGTGGTCAGTATCTTCTAGCCACCTGCTCAAATGACACTTTCATCAAAGTAAGTGGAAAAGGTTGAGATGATTCTCATGCTGCTTGTCATAACAGGATAATTACTGATGTATAAGTATATCCAAACACTGTAAATTAATGGGTTTTTTTAATGAGCCTTCTAGAAGAGAGATGGCAACTGATTAAGAGTACTGACTACAGCTCTGTAGTCAGATTTCAAAAAGGCAGAATAGGAGCAAAGGAGAATGGGCAAGTCCTCTGTTGGTAGGGTATGAAGGTGAGGGCTTTGGCAAGACAGAGGGTGGAATGGGAATGAGAGTGAAATACCTAATTAAAAACAGCATAATTAAAAATGAAGACAGAAATTTAGGTTGGGAAACATTAATAATGTAGAAAACTGGATGCTGAAAGATTAGATGGGGGAAAAAACGTGTTAAGTGTAGCAGGGACATTTTTTGATTAAATTTACTGGGCATAGTACAGAAATGAACATGGAAGCCAGCAAAATAATAATCAGTACAGAGTTTCGTCTTCAGTGTCTGGACTGGGAGACAGTACGTATACACAGAAAGAGCAGAAGCTGGGCAATTTAAGTCTGCATCTGAGGGAAAGGGGAAACCAGAAGAATCAGTAAAATCTAGACACTGGCAAATAAGGAGTGCAATTTCACAGTACAAATAGGCAAATAATTTCATTAGCTGGCACCAGAGATGCCCTGGCAGTATATTCTTGCCTTTGAGGCAATGCATGTACTTACCTTGTTCTGCAGTGGTATGATTCAAGGAGCCAGCTCTGTAAAACCCTCTGCTGGGATTGGTTTTCTGCCTGTTTGGTTCCCTGTAGTGACACTATTACCCAGTCCCAATGCAAGAGAATTGTTGGAAGTAGATGGCAAGGAGAGAGATTTTCGGGGTGTGAGGGGGAAACAACTGTCACTTCCAGCTGTAATGTGCAGTTGTGAAGTCTCATCTGAAGAGTTCTTGCAAGACCTTGTGTCTGTGTGAACTGGAGGTCAAATACAGTTATGATCTGATGTCAAGGTGGAAAGAAGAGGCTTTTGTACTGATCTCCTGAATGTCTCAGGAGATGCATTTACTGCCTGAGTCTGCCACCTTATAACAGGTAGATTTAGAAGGGACTTGTTTAGAATTACCATTTTTATAACGTTGATATGGTTAAAATTTTAAACAATTTGACACTTACATGAGTAATGAATAACAGATTTGAAGTATGCACAATAATTTTTAGAGAACACTGTGCAAGTGACTGTTCTTGTTTTGAGCTCTCTCTTGAATGCTCAGTTGCATTCTTTTTTTCTTTTTTTTTGTTATAAATAGGAGAAAGGAAGTGTGGGCTATAGACTTGGAAATCAGTGCATGTGAGAAGGGTGGAGAGGAGAAGCCCTAAACAAAAAAAACACACGAAATGTTTTTTTAACTTTGTTAGTATGGATGCGACAAGTCTGATTTTCAGACTGTTCAATACTAACTTGAGTGATTTCATTTTTGTTAATATGCATAAGCTACATAATTCTGAACTTCAAAGTTGAAAAGAGAAAGCTTTTTTGCTCAGTCTGGAGAAGAAAAGACCAAGGGGAGACCTCATTGCAGTCTGCAACTTCCTTGTGAGGGGAAGAGGAGGGGCAGGCACTGATCTCTTCTCTGTGGTGACCAGTGACAGGACCCAAGGGAATGGCCTGAAGTTGTGTCAGGGAAGGTTTAGGTTGGATATTAGAAAGAAGTTCTTCACCCAGAGGGTGCCCAGAGGGCACTAGAACAGGCTCCCCAGGGAAGTGATCACAGCACCAAGGCTGACTGAGTTCAGGAAGCATTTGGATGATACTCTTGGGCATATGGTGTGACTTTTGAGGGTGGTCCTGTGCAGGGCTAAGGGTTGGACTTGATTATCCATGTGGGTCCCTTCCAACTCAGCATATTTTGCAACTTTGCACTGTTCAAGGGCCTTGTCTGCACTGTACAGTGCAGTTTTAACTAGATCTATGTAATTCTGATGTTAATAGCTTTCATGCATGTTAGCAGATGGAGGTGAACTGTGGGGTAGCCCGGGGCATAGCATCCAGTCCATGAGCATGTGGGTAAAACCACGAAAAAAGAAATGAAATTGATGTTTTGATTACCAACATAGGATTTTGAGAAGAGCATGAACGATCTGTCTTTATGTAATTCATTAATATGATGATATTTACATGTTTGTTTCTCTTGCAGCTTTGGGATGTGAATGAAAAGTATTGTAGAAATACGATGATAGGTCATGAAAATTCTGTCAATCACTGTAGATTTTCACCAAATGATAAATATGTTGCTAGCTGCTCAACAGATGGAACAGTAAAGGTACACAGTGTATTTTTAAATCAACTGTTTGTTTTGATGATGGATGGGGGTATTTTTGTATAAAATGCAAAGAAAATTTTGTGTCTTCTTGATAAGCTTTAATGAATCAAATCCTGAAAGAGTTGGTCCTATTTGTAATGCAGGATTTTTAAATGGCTTGTCCAGTACCAAGAAAAGAAAGCTGGCTGCCTGTAGTTTCGAAGAAATGTTATGTAGCCTCATTTTGAATATTTTTCCCCCAATGCACTTTATTAAGAAAGCTTGAGGGGAGAGTGAAAACTATTTTAACAGAAATAGTAGTAAGTTTTCAGATTAATTGAAAGTTCTGTCATCTCTGAAAATGATCAGGAGACATAAAAGTGAAAAGCAATTTCTATGTGCTATTGTCATGTATGCACTAGAAGAGAACTGAGAGGCTTATGTGTTTTTCTGAGAATGTATTATTGTTATTGCCTTTGGTTGCAACAAACTGTGCTATTTCAGAACTGCAATTCTTAAAACACTGTTATGTTTCTGTGTAGTTGCTAAATCAGGAAAGGAGGATTGCTGTAGCTGTTGTTCAGAAGGAAAAATGTGGTGAAGGGGTCAGAAATATTCAGTAGATTTTTGGTAGGTTCTTCAGTGAAATTAAGGTGCAAAGCTAGATGTATACCAGATTTCTCATGGTGAGTGGATTGTTTATATAGAGTTGCAAGGCAGATATTATTTTTGGGTTTATTCTTTTGCTAAGTAGAAGTTGAGACAGCATTGTACCTGGAATAATATGATGGAAAAAGCCAAGGAGAGTGTTCTGCTACAGCATAATCCTATTTTCTTTGTGGTTTATTTGGGTTTTTTTCTTCTTTTTTTGTTTAAACCATTTGGACTTGTGAATATTCTAATGCTATTTATTGACTGGGGAAAGTAGCAAGGGGCTTTTTGTGTACAGTGTTCCCTGCCCCTCTCTTTTCCTAGAAGTGATTATGAGTTAGCTCTCCCTTGTTGTATTCTGTACCTACATCAGTGAAAAGAGATTTCATTTATTTCCTGTTTATTGCAGCTTTGGGCAGCATGCTCAGGAAATGAACTGAAAAGTATCGAGATAAAAGATTTCTTCAAAAATGTAGATGAGCAACCAGATGACGTGGAGGTTTTAGTAAAATGTTGCTCTTGGTCCAGAAATGGTGACATGATTTTGGTAGTAGCCAAAAATAAGCTTTTGGTAAGTACTTCACTTTAATAATTATTTGGAGGTAGTATATTACAACATAAGTAGAAATTACAGTTACTGATGAAATTCCAGGCTATTAAGATGTTTCAGAGAGAAGGCGTGTGATTTCAAGTATGTGTAAAAATATGTCGGCAACAAACTCGTGACTGAGATAAATACTTCCTAAATTCAAGAATGTACACTGTTGTGCATATAAGCTATTTGTTGATAGTGAAGTCATTCAGACTGGGTGCCAACTATTTTACTATGTGTTCACAGCTTTTTGATACTGAAACATGTAATTTGTTAACGCAAGTCATCGTCAGTCATCACAGTACGATCCAATACTGTGACTTTTGTCCTGGTGATGAGTTAGTAGCAGTTGCTTTGTCTCACTGTTCTGTTGAGGTAAGCAATTGTCTTTGCTGCAGTATACAAGGAAAGACTACTTGTAATTTTAAAATGTTACATTTGTCTTAATAGTTTTTTGTATGCAGAGATAAAACAAATGTAGGTACTTTAGTAGGCTTTCGATGTGCTTCATTCTGTAATTTTTATTTGCTTCTCCGATGTAAAGTATCAGCTGGGAAATAATGTTTTGAAGTTACATGTTCATTTTGGAACTTATATGTAAATTTATATAAAAAGACTAGTGTACTAAATGTATCCAAAGTTACTGTTGTCACTCTCAGGAGTATTGTTTAACTCAAACCAAACCAAACCCTCTCTCCTTCTATATGCTGGTACAGACTGTGGCAACTCATTAAAAAGGAAGGAAACATCTAGAATAACTTTGGGACTAGCAAGGCTAGAGTAAGTCCATACAGCTATCAGGTTTGGGGTTGGTTTGAGGTGATTGTTGTTGTTTGGGTTTTTTTGGTTTAGCATCTACATGGCCAAGTTGAACTTCTGTTTTTTTATACTGTGATTTTTTTCTATTCTTTTGTTTTTGCCCCTTGTCTTTCAAAATTATAGCAGTCAAAGAGGCTGCGGATTCAATTTTCCTGATCATTGAAATGTGATAAGTGAGCACAGTTCTTGTTACACCTGATTTCAGAATGAGAATTAAGAAAATACTAGAAGACATAGTAATTAAGTGTACTTGCACTGTTTTTCCTGTAAATGCAATCTAAATCCATGCTGTATTTTTACTGTAGTTATGGAATATTAAATCTCTGTCAAAAGTGGCGTATTGCAGGGGACACATGAGCTGGGTTCACTGTGTGACATTTTCGCCAGATGGATCTTTATTTCTGACATCATCTGATGACCAGACAATACGTGTAAGATGACTTCTTTCTGTTTTGAAATATGTTAGTTTTATTTTATTTATATGTGTATATATATATAAATAAAATTGTTAGTTTAAGGAATTTTTTTATTACAAAATTATATATCTTATAAAATAAGTAAAACACACATGTATTTTGTATGCTTATAGCCAATAGAAATTTAAGTATTTGTATTAAAATAATTTACATATACAGTAAAACAAGCTGGCTTTTTTACTTTATTTACTGTGTATCTAAATTTCTTCTGTGTCTACATGATTTTTTTTAAGTCTGGTGGCTCTTTAAGAGTAATTATAACCTTCTATTTTGTTTTACATTTTATCTGAATCAGGAATTGTGAAGTTTTTTGTGGATCCTAGCAGACTTGATAATAGTTTCGTTGTTAGATATATTTGCATGTTAATATTTAGGATAGAGTTCTGTAATTCTAATGTCTCATTAAAACCCTGGGAAAGTAGAACTATAGTTTACCATGGTAACCTTTCCCTTTCTCTCAAATTAACACATACATTTTTGAAATTTTGAAAGCAGTTAAGTATAGAAATATCTACTTGGTATTTTTTGTAATTGGATTTCAATGCTGCTGTTTGGATTAGAAAACTTTGGACTTCATAGCTATGACTCTAAACACAGAGGAGTCTCATAGTCATCCTGAAAAAAAAAGTCCTATTTCATCTGTTGGAATCTCTATAGTAATTGCACAACTTTCCCTAGTATCAAAAATAGCAGAAGCAAGATTTTCACTGTTTTAAAAAAATCAGTGTTATGTCCAAAGTTATAAGCCTTTGGTTTACAGGTACTCCTACTCAGCACGTTTTATATCTAATTCTTTAATAAAGCTAATGAAATACTGTGTTCTTCAACAGATCTGGGAAACAAAGAAGGTGTGCAAGTCTTCTGATGATGTGCTGAAAAGTGAACTAGATGTTGTATTTCACAATGGTGAAGTGATGATTTTAGCAATTTATAATCAGAAGCATTTACAAGTAAGCTGTATTTCTCAATATGTTAGTACATTTGAACGTTATCTGCAAATCTCTCTAGGAAACCAAGGAAGAGCTCCTTGTTCATGTATTCAGCAGTTGAATCTGTAGCAGATGACTCAATGTTTGATAACATCTTTATATCTAGAAACTCTACCTAGTTTAGTAAGTGAAAAATGGAGTTTGGGGGGAAATTTCTACACTAATGTTGAAACTGAAAGTGGATGCAGAGAAACAAAACTCATCTCCCTTCGTGACCAGGGATGCTTTGGGCCCTCCAAGCAGCTTAGATGTGCAGAGCAACGTGTAATGTGTAGCACCTATAGACCAGGTGTTACACAGCACATCAGAATCCCTGTGTAATAGCTGAGGGAATTGTCTCAAATTGGGGCAATGAAAGGTGTGAGCCCAGGACTGCCTATAGCCTTAGATTAGTGCTGAAGAAAATAGTAACAGTGAGTACAGTCTTATTACTGTGGGCCCCTCCACACCAAGTGCTAAGTACACCAACATCCAAAATATATTTTTCCATTCTGTCATAGCAAGTGCATGCACACCACCCTTTTTAAAATCATGATTCTCTAATATATCGAATAAAGTCAGTTAATAGGATTTTCATCTGCTGCAATGAAGGGCTGAGAGAAACCACAGCAAATGGAGTTATACCTGCTTATGTGCAGGAGCAATTTAGGACATTTGATACTTTTTAATCTTCCTGAATTGTAACATCTGTGACAACTACTGTGTAATAGTGTAGTCTGGCTCTCATTTGAATTAGTAGACCTTATCTATATGTTTATAAATAGTGTATTTCTGTTCTAATTTTACTTGAACCATTTCCTAGAGAAAGACGGTGCTTAGATTCTCTGCCCTAAATACAATATTCTGACAACTTGTAGACAGTAGTCATGAGAGAAGTCTGCAGTGTAGAAAGGCAATAGATTTTTTATCCTTGCACAAGAAGAAAAATTGACTGAAAAGACAGATTGCACGTGTACTGTGATTTAACAGTGTACCTGCTATCACATCTCTCAAAGTTTTTCTTGGAACCATGTTTTACCTTTTGTAATTTATTGTCTCTCAGAACTAGAGTCTTACTCACCTTTTGATGTGCAATATGTTAATTTTTAAACATTCATTCACACTGATAGCTTTTTAAACTATGTACATTACTGTATTCTAAAGATCCCCCCTGCCCCCCGGGGAATTGATTTGAGGACAGTACTGAGTTGAGATTTGGTGTATTGTGTGTGCTAGTAAGTTTGAAGTCATGCTTACAGGATGCACTTTAAGTATTTTATGCTCCATTTGACATGGACTGTTAAATCTAGCTGGCAAGGCAAATTTGAGCATGAAGCTTGCTATATGGCTTTTGGAATTTGGGAGTAGCTTTCTGAGTTACTGTTTCCTGTAGTCAGACAAACTTTAAAAAGCCTTCTAATACTGAGATGAATTTCCTTCTGCAAACTTGTCCTGTTCAGAGAACATTGTGTGGAAATAGTTACACTGACCTTCAAGGCAAGTGGTTTATGAGAGTAACTGATTCTTTTAATTTTAAGTTTCTAATTTATACACTGTTCCCTTTGGCATTCTTAGCTCTGTGTTTTAATTTATTTAAGTTTAAATTTTAAAATATTGTAATAATTAACTTCCTATCTTACAGCTTATCAATGGAAATACAGACAATGTTATTATGCAGACAGCAGTCCAAGAATCCCCCATTTCCTGCTGTTGTTTAAGTGAAGATCTTAAATTTGCGGCTTTTGGACAGGAAAGTGGAACAATAAAGGTATTAAATCCTAAATTTGATTTTAACAATAGTAGGAAAACACTCTTCTTGGTGCTTTTTAAATATATGTCACTTGAATGACTTTGTACAATGATGTTCTTCAATGTAGTAATTCAAAGCTAATAACTAAGCTAATGGGAATTTTTAGTTGTTCTAATACAATGACCGAGAATCATGTATTTTCAATCTCATGTTATTTAAAAAAGAATTTGCATGTTTGTGTTTTCCTCAAGTATGTAAAATAGGTAGAGTTATTGCATTCTTCATTTTAAAGGTACTACAGTTGTCAGATGGGAAAGTTCTGAAGTCCTGGGAGGCCTACAGGACATCCGTGCAGCATTGTCAATTCACATCTGATTGTCAGACTCTCATTTCAAGTGCTCATGATTCAGTTCTACAGGTTTGGAAGATATTTAAAAAGATCATGTTGTAACTTACTGAAAGTAAAGAGCTTTTATACTGTACACAATGTAAACTTAGTAAATTATTATTGTATTCTGTATTGCTCCATGCAAGAGAGTGTAGAAACTGTAGCCTTTATTTATACCTTATGTGAGAGTGAATATTAGATTTTCTGTTTTTACTGCTGTGGATGATAGAAAAGCACCAACTGCTTTCATAAGAGTAAAAGGAACATTAATTGTCAAACAAGACAACTCAGCAGTTCTGAAGTGAGGGTTTGGGATGTGAGCCAGAGCTGGCTGCATGTGGTAGATCTGTCAAGTGGGCTTGTTTATACTCTCTTAGGAATGAGGTAAAAAGGCTGGTCTCAGAGCGGGCTTATGTGCTCACCTAGTCCAGTAGAGTGCTGAATACAGATAATACTAGAAATAGAGTGACTGCACTAATGTAGTCTCAAATTAGTAACCTCTACCTCTCAGCAAGGTAGCTTGGCTTCGGAGATGCATTCTGATGTGTCTACGTTAGCATTTTAGCTCACCTCAGGGATGCACTTTTGAACATCCTTGTCATTTTATGCTTACTGTGCTTTAGTTTGCGCTTCAGATCAGCTGCAGCATGCTGACAGGATTCCTAAACTGGAGCAGGTGGTCTGGCTACTAATGAGCATTCAGTCCTTACAACCAAACATGAGTTTCTCCAGAACACAAATGGGTGCTGGTCCTCAGCTTTAGGATCCTTCTCTCAGGCTTAGCGCGGGAAGCTTTTCTGCTGAGTCCTCAGCTCCCTCTTGTGGGCAGCGCCTCAGTTAAACCTCCAGGACTGTCACCTGAACGCAGCTGCTTTCTGTTCACTCTTTGCAGCAGGAAACCTATCAATTTGAAAACTATTAAATCATTGTCATTTAAAATAAATTGATGCTTAATAGCTCCTGTAAAACAAAATTACGCTCATTTTTAAGTGAATAGTTGAATTAAAAATGCAAGTGTCATTTTGCTATAAAAATGCAAAGCAAAATGGCATTTCATTAGAAATGCCCATTAAACATATTAAAGTTAACTTAAGTATGCAAAATATGAGGTCTGCCAGACAAAATAAGTCTATTTGTTGCAATAATCAAAGGTTTAAAACCCCAAACTTCTCAGGTGCTTATAAGTTATCGGTTTGCTTTTTCATTTTAAATTACCAGTGAATTTTAAGTATCAAATTCAATTTGAAAATCAGATAATATGTGTATTATGGGGACTGTCTCATAGCTTGACTAATAAATTCTGTGGCACCCTTAATCTTTAGCATTTCTACTATGGATCTGTCTGATATCTAACATTTTAATTAATTGCCACCACCGTAAGAACTTTTTGTTAGTCATATGATATAAAAATCAATCAGTTAGTTTATTCTTCTTAACTTATGTTTGTTGTTACAATTTTTAAAAAAAATATTTCGTTTTTATAACTAGGTATGGAATTGGCAGTTGAGTGAACATATGTTTCTAAGAGGGCACATGGAAGCAATCAAGGATTTTAGACTTCTGGAATATTCAAAACTTCTCTCTTGGTCATTTGATGGAACCGTTAAGGTAAGTAAAGGGATGTGAATTGACAAATCACATCAAATATGTTTTACTTTCTCTTGTAACATTTGGTATTTCCTGCACTTTGTGTGAATTTTATTGATTTGATCATAAAGTGTAAGCTGACTTGAAAGACAAAGTTTTGAATTTTCTTTTTAGTAACATTTACACTGTTGTTGTATTTTACCTATAGCAGTAAGTATAATAAAGTGTTGGCCATATTAGAACTAGCTAGCTGAGTTTTGTCTCTTACCTATCATTGTGTATGATGCAAGTGTTTTAACCTTTTTACTGTGTTACAACAGTAACCTGTTTTTCCTGTATATTTGATTAGGTTTGGAATATCACTACTGGAAACCTAGAAAAAGATTTTGCTTGCCATGGAGGCGCTGTTCTTTCCTGTGCTGTTTCACCTGATGGTAGTAAATTTTCATCTACTTCTGCTGACAAAACTGCAAAGGTTGGTTACCTTCTGTAGAAAGATAAAAATGATGCCTTATTTGTCCTGAAATGTAATTTATATTTTTTATTTTGAGATAATTAGTGATTATTCAAGTTATCCTGTTGTATTTCTAGTATTAAATTTCTCGTATCCATCAACATGTTTCTAAAGCTGTTACAGTCACTCACAGTTGATCTTGGATATAACTTGAAGCTGTCCTAGTGGCTTATGTACAAATAAAATGCATGTTTAATGCACAATTTTTTGCAGAACACTTTGTTTATTTCTCTGTATTGATTTGTTGTTAGCCTGACATTCTTAATTTGTAAAGTTAAGAAAAATCTCTGAAACTTCCAGAAAAGTGCTGTCAATAGGTTCTGGTATTCCTGTTCTGAAGTCAGGTGCATAAAGCAGTGGACTGGGGCTGCCCCATTATATTCTAAAAGCATTCCATTAGATTTTTAAAATATAACTTTAAATTGATTGATAAATCTTGTTTCTATAAACAGTGTTAAACTTCCTTGTGAACAAATTGGGTTCATTAAAAAGTATGTTCCAAGGAAAGATATATACTTGCAGTCATTCAGTAATTTGTAGCAAGCACATTCTTGTGTGATTCAGATAATAAAAAGAAAACTAGACTACAGTAAAATACATTAACATACATGCACACACTCATATGCATATATATGAAAAGTCTTATGTATATTTGAATGCTAATGCCTTTTAGAAAGAGGTCATAATTGGTTTTGAACTTGTCTTTTTCACTCCTCTGTAATGTTTTCCATTTAGATATGGAGCTTTGAAAGCTCATCTGTTCTTCATGAGCTGAAAGGTCATGAAGCCTGTGTGCGGTGCTGTACTTTCTCTCCTAATAACAAATTATTGGCCACTGGAGATGACAAAGGAGAAATAAGGGTACTTCTCTAATCTTGATGTTTATTTTATAATTCAGTTGATATTCAGCTCACAGACAGAAAAGTTCTTATAGTTTGTGTTCTGCATGTCTAATTTGTTGGCATTGTGGTGAACCTTGGGGGTTGAAAATAACAAAGTTTGTCACATGAGGCAGTAGTTTGTAAACAAACTGATAGATTTATGTTCCATGAATAATAAGGAACCAATTCACATGATTTACTAATAATTCTACTGTGAATCGCATGTGTGATTAAATACTCCATATATGATACAGTTCTAAGAGGAGAATTCTTTTTTTGATTATTTTATCACTTCAAGGAGAATGCATATTTACAAGAGGTTTTTTTAATATAGAAAAAAACATTTCAGATATCCTTATTTTAGATTTTTTTTCTTGTTAAGTTTATTTATTTGCATAATCTTCCTTCTCTTTTAGATTTGGGACATTTTAGCAGGTGCATTACTTCACTTCTGCTCCCCAGTTACTGTAGATGAAGGAGAACCAACTCACGGGGGTTGGGTAACAGACCTCTCATTTTCTCCTGACAGTAAAATGCTTGTGTCATCTGGAGGCTATCTTAAGGTAAGCCTTGAAATAATAAAATATCCTAACATACCAAATTAAATGGAAACACACTGTAAATTCTAAAGGAAAATGAAGACTAATTAAAAGAAACAAATCTGAAACATTTCACTTAACACAGAGCTGCTTCAATTTCACTTCTTTCCTTCTCATGTCTGCAAGTCCCCTGAAAAGGTCTCTTAAGAATTCAGGCTTGTTTTCAAACTCTCTCATTGGTTCAGGCATCTACCAGGCATATGTCCTCTGGGAAGGGGAAGAGTTGGCCTTTCTTTCAGTCTGTGAATGGTTCTTCGTAATTGTGAATTTCTCATGAGGTTTTATGTTTTTCTTTTTCCCCTCATGTAATAGCCAATACCAGTTATTAGAAACTCTGTGTGTATGTGAGGTGACAGGGGATGAAGTTCTCACCTCAGAGTGATGAAGTTTAGTTTATTGTTGGTCTGTGTCTAGCTGTTGGACATGCTATCAGACTAATTCTTTGAAGTCAGTCAGTAATCATTTAACAAAGACAGTTGAATTTTCTAACTTAGCTTTGAAAACATCTTCTGATGTTCATTTCATGTTAAAGAACAAGACATACTTTCTGTTTCTAGCTTCCTCCCCATTTTATCTTGTGGTTATGCAGTATGGTGTTGTGATGCTTCTTGGAGTGTAGAATTGTTTAGGATGTTAGGGATTTCTGGAACTCATCTAGTCCAGCACCTTGTTAGAATTAGTTTGCAGAGTTAGGTAAAGTTGTTTAGGGCCTTGCCCCGTCAAATATTGTTCCCCAATCCAACAGGGTCACCTCCGGGTCCTGAAAGTAGAGTCTGACTCTGTCATCTCTAACCCTCTTTTTAGTAGTTGAAGACAGCAGTTAACCACCTACATAAATTCAGTGCTCTGTCTCTCTTCTATGGCATCTGTTCTAGGTGTCCAGCCATCTCAATGACCATTGGGCTGGACAAACTGGGCTGGACTTGCTCCAGTTTGTCAGTGTTTTTCTTTTGCTCAGGTGGGGCTCAACACACAGTAACCAATCAGCTGGCTACTACCTTTTGAACCTAGCAGTATACACTTAGTTTGTTACCTACCTTGTATTCCACTCATCCAGTCCTTATCCCTCCCGTTTGACTATAGGGACACTGTGGGAGACCGTACTGTAGGCTTAGCTAAAGTCGAGGTTATTCACATCTGCTGCTCTTTCCATGCTGTTTGGAGAGCTGCCATTATTGTCAGCAGAAGTCAATTGGGTGGTTCAGCATGATTTATCTTCGCTACATTTGTGCTAGTTGTTCACAAAAACAACTAGCTTCCCGAAAACTTGTGCTGTAATAATCCCAGACACTAGAGTGAAGATTACTGGCCTGTTGTTCTCAGGACCATCTTTGCTCTTTGTGAAAGTGGGTATGATGTTTGTCTTTTCCCGGTCGTGGGACCATATTCAATCACCATGTCTTCTCGAAGTATTGTGTTTCTACTTCTCTTTCAAGATCTACAGATGGATGTGTATGATGTGCCTGAAAACACACAGCCATTTTGTAGGGAGATGCTAGTCAGTGAAGTTCTAGAACATTTCAGAAGTCTGGACCCCTAAAAACTGGACTGAGTTGTACTGTAGAGTTATGTGGACGATACCTTTAAACAAATGAGTCATCTTAGTCATAGATAAGGTGTATCCAGCTGTGAACTGTTAAACTTGTTGTGTGAGTGCTGGCACAGCACCTGATCATTTATTCACCAATAAAGGTTCAGGAGCTAATTAAGATCCATTTTTTGTTTGGTTGGTTTTTTCTTTCTTTTTTTGGGTGTCTTCATCAAATAGCAGCCACTGTAGGGACAGTGTTTTTAATCAGAACATTATAGCTGTGTAGTTGCAAATCTGTATTATGCACACAACTGTAATGTTACATATTTCATGAGATGAGTAAGCTAAAAACTAGTAATACCATCTGCTTTTCTAGATGATCAAAGCTGACGGTAATCTGTTGTGATATTTTGCTGCTTCAGTCAAAATCTGAAGAATAGAGGGTAGACTTCTTATTGGCACGGTTGAGTAACAGCTTGGTGCTGGATTGCATTTAAGTCAATTTAGCATTGGTCTATAGTTTTTCTGAGAAATGTGAAATTTCAGACTACAGTAAACTGATGGTTGAAGGTTTCTCAGTTTCTTTGCTATTTGTACTTACAGCATATTCTGGAAAATAATAATTAGAAACTGTAATCTCACTGAAAAAGAATTTGGTCCTACTAACAAAACTGTTATTATTTTTTATAGTGGTGGAATGTAACTACTGGAGAATCCTTACAAACCTTCTACACAAATGGAACAAACCTCAAGTCAATACATGTGTCTCCTAATTTCAAAGTGTATGTGACAGTTGATAATCTTGGTATTCTTTATGTATTACAGAAATTCTGATCAGTGTGCCAAACACTGCAAAGATAACTAATTTTTTAAGCTGGAAACAAAATTCTGCTAAATGTGTGTCTGACTCTCATTAAGCTGTGAATTATATTTCATTGTTGTATTCATGATGTTTTCCTGTATATTTATGTACATTTATGTATGTTTTTTCAAATGAACTAGCATTTAATCTTGGTTTTAATAAGCGTTATTATAATCCTTAAATTTTGATTTGCATTTTAAGTATGTTGCTTCCAATTCTGTAAGGAAATTATATTAAGATTTGTTCAAATTAGTTGAAATTAATATCACTGAAAAAATAATAAGAGTATAATACTTTGAAATTATATTTTGTGCTGAGGCTGATGGCTAAATGTTCTTTAGTCATGAACACAACTGTATAAGGTGCAAAACCATTTTTTTTTACTGGGATGCAAAGATTTTCACTTTGTATGGAATGGAAAGAAGGAGGGGCATTCTTCACTTGAAATATGAAACCAGCCATCTTGGTGCTTGACATTCAAACCAAATCAAGTAGCTGTTCAGTTTACAGCAGCAGTGCCTCCCATTTGTGGTAAGGATGTTCATGCTTCGAATCTGTGGAGATAAAGTGGCTTGTAACACGTCTGAGCTGTTGCTATTAAGGGGAACATCCTGAGTCTTGTTTTCTGGAGGAAAAATCTGAAAGGCTACTGCAACTGAAGTGGAAGAGATAGTGCCACATTTGCAGTCCAAGGATGACTACAACTAACCAGCTAAACTGAGAATGGAAATGGCTTAAAAGCTGTGTATTGAAAAGTATAAAAAAGGTGTGAATTTAATAGTTTTTCTTTTCTTTTGGATTTAAAATTCATTTTATACTATGGAGGCACTTTGGTGTCGTCAGCTTTGTTTACATGGGATTCTATGCCCAGTTGATCTCTTGCCTGGTAATATGTGATTTTTTTTAATTTATTTTTTAAATTTTTTACAGTCTATTTATAGATTCCGTATAGGGTAGAAATATCGACATTTTGTACTAATTACACTTGACAAATGTTGTGTGAATAATTAGGTAACAATTTTTTCTTAGATACCTAGTAAGCCTTTTTCTATTCAGTCGCCTCAACTGCTGTAGGCAACTGCACAAGCATTGATGTGGTTTTCATATTTTTGTAGCTGGCAGTAAAACACTGTCTAACAACTTGATTGTAAAAGGTACAGTAGGAAGTATCTCAACTGATACTGAATAATGAAATTCTCACTTATAGTATTTTTTGTGTGCATTTCAGAAGATTTCATATGCATTCTTAGTATTTCCCTGTTTTTGACAATCACCAGTTTTTCCTCTTTTTTAACTTGAAATTCTGCTATTTCTAAGGTGCTGTTGAATACGGGTCAGTATAATCAAAGTACTGCTGGCAGATATGTAAAGAGAAGAAATTCAATGGAAAAGAACGTGATGTTTTGTTTTCTAAGTATGTACAATATTCAATAAAGATAATCCAGGCAATACTTGCCAAAGTTATAAATGAACTTGAATTCTTGAGTATTTCTTAATACATAGTAAGAAGGAGAGAGAGTGCTGCCTCTTTTATTGTCTTTCACTATGATTTTATTTTCAATCTAATCATAATGATACTTTACAAATTACATCAAAAATACTTTGACAGGTGAGCCAGAGTATTAAACATGAGTGTGGAGGAAGAAGTGAACTGAAGTCCTGGAACATGTCCAGCAGTGTTCAGGACAGAGTTGTTTCTACTAATTTGTGCAGAGCCCATCAGTACCTCCCTGAATAGCTGAAGAATCATGGAACAGGAAGCTTCTCTCAACAAATATCCCTCGATCCAAGATGTGGATCTGTGCTGTCCTTATTGCGCAGAACCCTGTTGACTGAACTTAGAGACCAGTCCAGGTTAAGAGATACAGGATAAGTGTTTCCCATGAGGAACCAACGCAGAAAGTTGTCTTCTGTGAGAACACTATTTAAACCCTGATGATAGGAAAAACTGATCATAGTTTAATGCAGAAAGTAAATGGTGCACGAGCAGAGTTTATAGATGATTGCGATGTCGAATGAGTAGGAAGCAAGTAGCACAAAATGTGAGATGAATACTGCATTCTTGGATTGTTCTGGAAGAATGACAGCGCAGCAGCATTGTACTTGTTGCTGGAACTGAGGAAGCTGTGTTTCATAGAAGGTAATGTTAATTGAGTTGGGATGGTTGCGATCACATATGTAAATGTATGGAGTTGGCTGTAGGTGTTTATAGCTGAAGTGGAAGAAGAGAAATAGTGATGAAAAAGTCTGAAGAGCCAAAGAGTAGATCTGATTCGCAGGGAGAGGATGAAAAAATTCAAGTGAAAAATTATTACAATACGAACCAGAACAGCAGCTTCTTTAATTTAAAATGTTTAAGAAGACAGTTTACTGTAATAAAAAGTGTCTTCCTGTATCATCAGATTTAGCTGTTCTCTTTCATGTTAGATGTATTTTAAAGGAAATGGGAAATTTGACTAGAAGCAATTTTTATGGACATTGGTATGTAGATTGGACATTAGTGCTTCCATTAATTCTTGTAATGTCAGATCAAACTGAATGAGTCTGCATTCAAATTTAACTAATGAGCATTGCCAATTTTATCTAGTTTTTTAACTTAAATTATAATATGCTTTAATATAAACAAGTTTTAGGTACACTTCCTATTAACCATGCCTATCAGTTTCTGTAGAAGTTTTGGTGTCTTCACTTTGGCAATTAGACCCACAGCTCCTTTCTCTTTCCTTGGGAACTGTACCTAAGTGAGATACACCTGCCCAAGAGGATGCTTTTTATTGTGTGGAGGTGTACCGTTCCTTTAACTACAGTGTTCTCCTTCCCCCTCTCTTATCTTACACAGTCATTTGAAATAGAACTGTGCCCTTACTGTCTGAGTTTTTTCTGTATAAAGGTTTATAGATCTCTTGTAGTGCTGGAATGTGGAGTTAGAGCTGGAACTGGTAACCTGTTCCCAGTAGAGGGACATCCCCCCAACCCAAAATTATTTTGCCTTCTTTAGAAAATTATACAGTTAAACTCCCTATTTTAGAATGCTGTGCAAATTGCTGGCTTGTTTGTTTTGGGGTTTTTTTTACCATTTTGAAATTTAGTGAAGCCTCTGCGTGGGACCCCGTTCCCCAGGTTGTATCTAGTTATGACATAGTCTGTGTCCTTATCACTGCTCTCCCAGTATGTTTTTACAGAAGCTGATGCCTTTGCAGGTTTCAGGGAAAAGCCAAGCTGAGAAAGCACTCTGACTCAGGTGGTTTCTTCTGCCCTCCTGGAACAGAACATTGCAGCGAGAGCAGTTCCACCCATCTTCAAGAAACCGGTAAAACTAGAATACCAGTAGGTCACGGAGAATTCAGGTATGTTCTTGCAATTGCTAGTAGAACATAAACCCCTTACTGAACTATTTGATTGCCCTTTCTCCTTCATAGCAAGTACAGATGCCATGGCAATGCCAAGGAGTGGAAAAGTCAGCCTTGGGGATGTATTTCCCTCTGGTAGCACACTCGAGTGTATTTGTCCATGTTGTGCTTTCCTCCTCCTTGTTTCTACTATTAAGACGTAAATTTATTTGGGCTCATACATGGTTACAATGATGCCCAAGAGCTCTGAGGAGTTGGGACACCTTATTTCTGTTGTGATTTCAAGAAAAGCAGAAGCCAAATGACCTTTACTGTTTGGAGAACAGGGACTGTGCCAGATACTCCGAACACTTCTGGTGTGGTTTGGGGTTTTTATTTTTTCGTGCTCAATTTCACTTGGCTCTTTCAGACTAGGAATGCGACACAGTCACTGACTCTGCCAATATGCAGTAAGATGTTAAACTGAGACTAGGCTTGTTTGTGACTGGAACTCTGCAGTAGATGGACCTGTATTTTTCAGCACTTCCAAAGCTGTTGTGCAGTGTGCTGCTATCCATATTTGTGTTGGTGTGGGTTTTTTTTGGGGAGGTGGGCAGCAGTGGGTTTGAAATGTGGATGTTGGATTTTCTGGGCTTTTAAGAGTGTTTTTTTCCAAATTAACTTACTGCACATCTTTCTTCTAAAAGGCCTTTTTATGAGAAACCTTGCAAATAGATTTAGTAGAGGCCTCAGCTGGGACTGTTAGGGTGCATTCCAAAAGAATATAGAGGAGTAAGATTTTAAGTCTACATGTGTTATTGACAGCTTTATCACTTCCTACAGTTAGGCTTGTGGGATATAGCACAACTGTGATAATTGGACTAGTTGAACTATTGAAGTGGCATGTGTGTGTTTGCTCAGAAGAATGAGAAAGCTAAAGTATCTTAGAAGTGTTTCAATAAGCAGTTTCTCTCTTGGGCCCTGACTGTTTACAGAACAAATTAGCTTCCCGTGCTTGTTTCCATTTAACAAACCATACATTGTATGTACAAGAAGTACTCTGAGAACAGTTAGATTCATGTCCTTCAGGCTAGAGAGGATTCTTGTTCTGTACTCAAGAGGGTTCATCTGAGTACCTACTTAGGATGGCACAATTAGACTCCCTGTGCTTATGTGGTATTTTTCATTTCTTACTGTATTGACTTCTTTCGGTTTATTTGTGTATCTTTCTGATTTATTTTTAGCTTTGTCCAGTTTCTCTAATAACATGTGAACTCAGATGAATTTTGAAAATCATGATGTTTAAAATGACTCAAAATTAGGCAAAGACAAATTTACCCAATCAAACTGTATAAAAGTAAACATGATGCTTCTTAGGTAAAGCATGTGTTATTTGTAATGCATACAGGCATACAAAGTATGCTTGATATTTAAAATACCTTTTAAAACTTTTATTTCATGTTACTTTTCTAGGACATTAAGCTCTTTTAATTCTTCTCTATAATTGTACAGAAAATTTAATTTCTATAGATAACTGGTACTTTCTAGCACATGAGACAAGGGATCTTGTACTTCTAAAAATCATATTATTTGCCTGTAACATTCTCCAAAGATAGTGATAACTGTTCCATACTCCTCTTCCTCATTAGGGTCAGTATTTGGGTTTATGTGTGCTAAGAATTTGTAGCCTGCTGGTTCAAACTCTTACCATACTAATAAGAAATCTTAGTCTTGACATGTTTTGAGAGCAAGTTTTCCTGTCCCAGAGACACAATGGCAGGGACATTTCTCTCTGTGCTTCCCAGTTAGAACCACTTTAATTAATCTTTTAATATAATGCTGTGATCAGTATTGACTGTTGTTTATAAGCCTCTCAGCAGAAGCAGTGTAGGACAAAAAAGATTAAGGAAAACTGAAAAATGTATTTTTGTTTTAACAGCACTGAAATAATACATGAGATGAATGGTGTACTTCTAATGTGAGAATTGGAAATGCTTAGAGTTTTGTCTTTTTAACAGTTTTTTTGTTCATGGTGTACATGAGTGTTTTTTTGTTTGTTTAGGTTTGGGTTTTGTGGTAAAGATTAGATAAGTGAACAGACATAGGCACAGACCTGTGGAAATCTATCTCTAAATACAGATCAAAAATTTTGATCTTAAGAATCCAATCTGAAGTGGATAGTCATGTCTTGATGTTTGAGCACTCAGTGGTAATGTAAGATATACTTAAAGAAGTTGGCAGCTCCTAATTTTTTCAGTGTATTTGCATGACTTCTTACAAGGTGCTGCGGTGTTTATATTCAGTACAGGATAGCAATTATACATTTTATATTTCCAGCTGAGAGACTGGAGGAAATGTATGGTCTTATCAATGTGAGAAATTGAAGGAGGAAGAGTTTCAAAGAGTTTGGACAAAAGAAATGTTGCTTAAATTTTACCTCTATTTCAGTATATATTCAAAAATAGCTTTAAAAAAGGCTATCTGAGTGTGTCTGAATTTTCAAAATATTTAAAGAAATAATAGTGCCAGATGTGGCACTCTCAATTTCACAAAGCCAAAGAGTTGTTGTTTTTCCACCCCAAAAATTATAGAGCAGATAGTAATTTTTTAAAAACTATTTCTACAGTATCAATAATTCAGCTATTAAATTGCTGTTCTGACTCAGCAGCTGGTTTTTCATATTCTGGAGCACTGGGTTTGAGGTAGATCTTTTGGGCACACATTCATTCAAAGGAATGTTTAAGGGACCAAGCTGAACTTGTGGGAGAATCATTTTCCACTGCAAGGCTGTAACAGTGAACACCTGCCAGAGACAGGTACAACGCAGTAGAACTACATGTGACCTGGAATTTACTTCATAGTATATCTTCAACATTTAAATTTGGTTAAAAATATATTAAACACAGTAGAAGGCAATAAGCTAGAAGTCTACCAATTCAGTTGCTTTATCTCCTTTTCCCAGAAATATCTTTGTTCAAAGGGTTAAACTTTTGGTCGTGATAGATGTGAAAAAATAAGTTTATTCCTTGAGTTATAGTCTACTTTTCCTCCTAGGCTTCTACTAGCTGTGAAGCTCTTTACACATTGCAGTTTCTCACACTGCTTGTACCCCTCATTACATGTCGTATTTAGTCCTTAGTTACTATTGTCAACCTTCTTTAAATGAGGGGTTCCACTGTTCAGGTTCTAATATTGGTAATGTTAGGAGAAGATTTGCTGGAGCAAAGTTGTACTTCATTATTTTTTATTTTTTTTTTAATCACAAAATGACTCTGTAGAATGGAACATTTTCTCAGTTTGTGTTCTGGATCTCTGGTTTCTTCACCATATATTAGCAAAAAAAAAAGAGAATGATATTTAACAAGCTGTTACACATGTGTGTTATGCATCATTTTGCTAAAATGTGAATCTAGGAAATTAAAATCACCTTCTCTAAAAAGTATTATCCTTTCTATATTTATTTTTATTTGGCATACAAATTACATTTCCTCCTTTTCAAAAATTAAACCACAGTGCCTCCAGCTTATGCAACTTGTTCCTCCATTTATCATTACTTAGTTTGCTCCTTATTTGACTTCTATCATGGATAGAAATTATTTTAGGATAATACTATTTATCTGTCCATGTTTTTGTTTTGTCAAGCAGGAACCTATCTGGAAAATGAGAAATTTTTCACAGTGAACACTTTGAGCAGTTAGCAGCAAATACAAGAGGTCTTAACTCTCTCACAAAAACGAAGTTTGGATGTCTAAGTTGATACCTAAGACAATCAGTAATGGGCTTTAAGCTTGAGTGTCTTCTGCTTTGAATGTGTTTTGTGGAATGTTTAAGCTCTTACAAAGTAGTTTTTGTTTGGTTTTGGGTTTTTTTTGTGTTATTTCTGAAGTGACTGTTCACAGTTGCTAAGATTTCTTTAAGGGAAAAGATGAAAAGTTCCTAAACACAGTCAGAACCTCAAAGCAAGAACATCCCAACTAGGCATTGTAGCTCTAGGACTCAGTTCCAAGGGGAGGACTGCAAAAATTCTGCGTAACTGTAGCGGTAGTGTTTGTGTGGTGACTGACAGAAGCAGTACTTTTTTTAGCAGTTAAGTAATATTCACTTCCCATTTGAAATACAAGTTTTGCTCTTAGAGATTCTTGGACTTTGTTTTTATTTTCTCTAAGCTAGTTTTAGAGGCTATGTTGAATAGGATATTCAAATAATTCTGGCATTTTTCCTTAAGAACTGAGTAGAGTATGAAAACTGGGTACCTTAATCTATCCTTCCCTTTCAGAATTGTTTTTTCCTGACAGATTCTTGCTGCGTTAAACATATTAAGCCATATAACAAACATTTCAGTAATCAGGCCAACATACAGTACTCATAAATTATCACCAAGCAGCTCTAAATCTGTCATAAACTTTTACTGACTTGCTCACAGGAATGTTTATGTAATTGAGAGAAACTATAGAGAGGAAGTTAACTCTCCTTTTACAAGTTAAATCAACTACAGCGAGATGAAAAACACCCACACACTTGGCTTTGGATCAGAAGAGACATTCTTGAAAAGCAAACCTTTATGAAATCTTTATTATGAAATCAAATTATGAAAGCAATTTCAAGGTGTAAAAAATTATCAGTTTTCCAGATGTTGCTGACTGTACTCTGCTTGCATATTCCTTGTATAACAGGGTATCACCTTGATCACGGAGTTACAGATTTGGAATTATTCCAGCAAGTAAATTTTTCACGTGGTTGGAAGCACAGATGTAATGTAGGATATGTCAAAGCTGGAAAGCTTTGAAAGGGGTCCAAGGAGTCACAGTTCCACAGATGTGAAAAAATCTTCACCACACCACCAAACCTGCTGAATGAGATGTTATCTCACATGACGTTCCTTTAAAAAAGGTGTAGAAGCTGCAGTGCAATACAGATAAATATCTTAGGAGATCATGTTTATGATATTTTAGAGTGCAAATTACAAAGTAAACTATAAGAGCAACGGATAGGGGTTTTTACACCAAGGATTGAAATATTGATAAGTGAAGTAAAAGAGAGATTGTTTAATATTAAACCTATGTAATTAAAAAAGAAGCTTATTCTATTGATCACAGTGACACAGTTGTGAAATATGATGTTGGAAAGATGGCATCTTTCTAATATGTTAATCACAGAGATTGAAAATTGGTAATCTTAACAGGTAGCAAGGTTGCATTTGTTCAAACTATAGAATTTTGAATCTCCAAGTCCAAATAATAAATAGCCATATGCCTGAGATAGATAAGATGAAGTGTCCTTTGAATCACACCTGGTAAAATTTATCATACCTTATAAAAATGAGAAATTTTTAAAGGATTGTGAACCATGACAATTCTGGTGTTTTGAGAGATGACCACAACAACTGTTGACCTGAAATCAGTCCTGAGGAAAACAGTAGAATGCCAGATTTGAGGTTATATGGAAAAGTAGAGCCTATTCTGAGCACCACAGAATTTTTCTAGGCATTATTGACTGTTGTGGTTTTTTGAGAGACTGGTTTTGGCAAATGTTACTGACAGATTTCTAACTGTTTTGCTTATGATTTTTATTTTTTGTGATTTTTATAACACACCAGTGTTAATACATGAGCTTTGGATTTCTTTAGCGAATTTGATTTATTATCACACCATATTTTGATTTAAAAGAGTTCCTATTCTGTAGCATGGGTAGAGAACATTAGATGGATTAAAATATAGGTCACATTATTGGTACAATGTTGTTTAATGTTTTTGTCCATGATCTATAAAACCTTTGATGATAAAGCCTGTGAAGACAGGCAGAGAGAGTTCGGGCTGTTCAGCCTGGAGAAGAGAATGATCTGGGGAGATCTTATAGCACCTTCCAGTACTTAAGAGACGCTACAAGAGAGCTGGAGAGGGACTTTTCACAGGGGTATGTAGTGATAGGACAAGGGGTAATAGCTTTAAACTGAAAGAGGAGAGGTTTAGATTAGATATTAAGAAGAAATTCTTTACTGTGAGGGTGGTGAGGCACTGGAACAGATTACCCAGAGAAGTTGTGGATCCCTCATCCCTGGAAGTGTTCAAGACTGGGCTGGATGGGGCTCTGTGCAACCTGGACTAGTGGAAGGTGTCCCTGCCATGGCAAGGGTGCTGGAACTAAATGATCTTGAAGGTCTCTTCCAACCCAAACCATTCTATGATTCTATGATATAAATTATATAAATTGGCCAAAGGGTGAATTGCAAGAATAACCAGCTATCACAATATGATTCATGTCTACTCTCAACATCCAACAGCACTGTTTTCTTACCTTATGGACAAAGTATAGCTTTGTCACAGCCTCACTGGCATTCTGAAGTCCACTATCTTGAGAAAGGTGGTGTGGGAATGAAAGTGTATGGTATCATTCATACAAACTCCAGGTGTCAGCAGTGGTATGTAAAAAGGGCCTGTGGGTACACAAAAAGGATCTGTCTTGAAGGAGTGAGAAGGTGTTCTCTGCTTCATTAATAAGACACCAGTTGAAATAGTGCATATAGCTTTGGTAATTGTATTTCAGGGACATAATGGATTCAATAAAAATTTAGAAGAGTACCACAAAAAATGATTCCTGGGTTGGGCAAAAGTCTTGCAGTGTAAAGTTTGTGTTGGATTTGTTTTGTTGAATTGGAGAGAGGGCTGAGAAGTGATATGTTTGTCATGTGTGGGAGAAAGGCAGGACATTTTAGGCTTGTCAACAAAAAGAATTATCTTTTTGTTTCCTTGCAGATTGCATCATGCAATGACTGGACTTCTGGATGGGGAACAGGTTTCCCCAAACTCACACTGGCAGAATATTTTCCCCCATCTTTTTCTGTAGTATATGTGGTAGCAGCTGGTATTTCTGAGGTCCTTCTCACCCAAGGACTTTTTGCCACATCATGGGCTGTGGATAATGTTGGCACTTTAGTAGGTTTTCTTCCTTACTTCTTGTAGCAATCAGTTTAATTTTCTAGGTTTTTGAGGTATTTGGCATAGGTAACCATTGAAGTTTTATGTAAGTGTAACTGAGTGAAATGTAATGGTTGTGACAGAGAGGTGGCCATGGTTAATTATCTAGTATTTTTTCATGTTAACCTCCACTCATGCACAGCATTCCAAAACACTGGTATGTTTCAGTAAATTCACTTAATTCCAACGCAGAAGTGTTTACTTAATCCATCACTGATACTTTTATATGCTTATATACTGTCTGGAAGGTAACTTAAAATATTAGTCTTCTTTGCAACATAAACTCAAGAAATAAGTAGTGCTAGTCTCAATTACAAACACTGAGATATTTTTGCTTAGGACATGCCCAAGCCTGACATTCTGCATCATAGCAATTATCATTATCAAATAATCACAATTGGAAGAATGAAGACTGCACTGCATCTAATGCATTTTTTAAATTAGTGTGGTCTATTTCTTTTTTCCTCATGGTGTCACTATAGGATAAAGTTAATGCTTATCAGGTATTCTCTGTACTGGAGCATATTTCCATCTCCTTTGTTTCACTCTTTCTGGATTTCTATTATGTGTTTAGAAAATATGATAATAAATACACTACCTTCAAATTTGGACATGTTCTCTCAAGCACTGGCCCATCCTTAACACTGAGCATGACTTTTTTTTTTTTTTAATATTAGAACAAATTTAGCTTTGTGTAAGGGTGTGGAGAATTTGAGCAGTTCTTCTAATGACTTGAAAGTAGAAATGCAACATTTAAGAAGACAAAAAGGGATGTATCTTACAGTTAAGTGAGCTTTTGAATTTAAATCTGTGATAGATTTTTCATCACACATAGAAACTATAAGGTCCTCACAGAATCACAGAATGGGTAAGGTTGGAAGGGTCCAACCTCCCTCCTCAAGCAGGGTCATCCTAGAGCATGTTGCACAGGATTGTGTCCAAGCAGTTCTTGAGTATCTCCAGTAAGCTTCGTTTTTTTCTTATGTTGTTGTAAAGTATTTTGAATTTGGCTTTTCTGATGGATAGAAAAATTAGTTTTCCTATCCAAACTCTCAGTGTCAAGAGAATATGGGAGAGAAAGAAAGAGAATTTTGTTTCTTTTACATACTGGTAGCATTTTTGCTTGCCTAGTTGTTACCACTTTACTCAGACCCACATTCTCAAATATATCTAGGTACCTGACTCCACAGGAGAAGGATGAAAGATGTGGCACTACATAAAAATTAAGTAGAACTGAAGAGAAATTTGCTTGTGCTCTTTATAAGAGCGGGAGCTAGATGTAGGTGCCATTTCCCATTCATGCATTTTGAGCATAGCCTTCCTGAAAGGCAAGGACCACAGGCCATTTTCTGCCTCTTCAGTAGGACAGCAGTGTTTGGGCTGATTGCATTCAGGCTTGTAATGAGGATGAGTGTGACTGTCTAGTCAGCAGGAAGGAAGTCATCCACCAGTTCTACAAAATCTACATCCAGTGTGAACTCTGGCCACAAGTGAAGCTTGTGTATGTGTTTCAGTTAGCTGAGCTTGTGGTCAGCCTCTGTCTAGCTCAGGTTATCAGCTCACAGGTGTAAAAGTTAACTAGAATCAGCATTTGATGAACTAGAATCAGCATGGACTTGATAGTGGTAGAGTCCATTTGTTAGCTTAGCAAAGAAGCTGTTTCACCTAATGAAGTTACAGAGGACTAAACAATTAAAGAGCTTTTCAGTAGAAGCCTGAGCATTATACCCCCATGCTTTCCAGTGAGCTGAAAATCATGTCAATATTTCCAGCCAGTTAAGAGCCCTTTTTTCTCCCACTCTCTTCAGATGGTTTTTTAACATGAGATAACAGCTATCCCTCTTCTTATCTAAGTGCCCACATCTAAATATTTTCCCTTACGTACTTGTCACTGCCACACAGTTCCTCCACAGAGTCAATTGTTTTTTGGGCTGGTAGTTTGGAGACAGTTAAGTTACTATTTCTAGATTGTTGTCTTGATGACATCTTAGACATTGTACTCCAGTGAAGTGTGAAGCAGGCCAGCTGAACAGACACGTTGAAAGAAATCTAGGGCAAAATTAGAGTTCTGCACGTGGCACAAACTGCCTGTTTTAACCTAGAATGGAAGGAATAAACTATTTCACAGTTGGAAGTGCAAGTTTATTAGTTGTCTGGCATGCTGCTTCTTTTTCAAAGGACAGCCAACCTGCCAATTGTCTTCCCAATGGTTACCATTTTATGGCCATGCCAGTTTTTGATGCTGAGATGTTGGCTTTAAACTGCAAGGCATGTGTAACCTTCTTCTGCAGGAAAAGCAGCCTCTCACAAGCTGAGATACCGGAACTGGACATGCTGTTTCTTCTTGCCAGCTGTGAGTAGTGGCTCTTCTGGCTTTTAATAAACACCAGGCCAGTTTGGAGGAATCACTCTGTCCAGTCTGAAATGCAACATCAACGTCTGCTTTAGGAAACCCTCTAGCTCCGCAAACATAGTGTTTCCTTAGGAGTTTCTCCAACTTGAATCCTTCTCCCAGCAGCAGCTTTTTTGCCTTGCATACATAGTGGTACATCCCTCCTCCCACCTCAGCCCACATTGTGATTTCAGAAATGCTTGTTAGGCCTTGGCCTTGATAAATAATAGCTGGGCTAAGCTCCCCTCGAGCTTATCAGAAACACTGTCTGCCCCCAGGAACTTATGTTGGCTAATGAGCTCCTGTTATTTAGCGAACAGCCTTGGAAACTTATTTCTCCCGCCCGAATAACAATGCATGTGTAACAGCATTTTTAGGATTGAATTTTCACAGAAAGTTACTGACCCGAATTGTGGCCAGGATGGAAAATTACTATGCTCAAAGCCAACTCTCCTGTGACCCAATAAACAGCAGTCCTAAGTAAGACCTTTGAGCTCTCCTGGACCACAGTGGGCTGCGACCAGAAATCTCCTTCTGAGTGAGACCCTTCTCAGACCCAGCAAACTCCCAAATTTGCTATACTTGGAGGATCACAGCCAAAAGCCAGTGATGGAGCCTGGGCTGAGACCCCCCCTCCTTGAGGCTCAACCCTTTGCCCTTTGAGAAGGTGCAAAGGCATCCAACCTGAGCACTGAACTCGAGGGGAATTTTTCACAGGTATTACATACCTTGTACATACTCCTTTAGGTCTGTGTGCATGCAAGTGTGAATACACTATAGCAAATGTACTATGAATGTTGCTCTCTTAGATTCTTAAGTAGGTTAGATTCATAAGTTAAGCCTGTGAGTTACTGTTGTGCTCATTGTAAATTTTACAAAGTATTTTCTTAAATTGTTTAAATTATGCTATCAATTAAGTGCTGTTATGTTTAAGAGCTGTTAAAACCTTTAGGCCTAAACCGTTGGTTAAGTCTGAGGCTGAGTTTGGCAAGGGGGTCCACTCTGAACCTTGTGACTCATTCCTTTTTATCCTTACCCTTTTCTATCCTTACCTTTTCCCATCCCCAGCCTCCATGCAGATAATTTTAGACAGACTTTAGTATTAGATTGACTGATTTTAGATTTTAGTCTGATTTTTCTCTGTGTGCTTTAACCATCTAGTAAGCAGTAGAGTGCATTTCACCAATGAACTTCATCATGCTTTCACATTTTTATTAAACTTGCTTTTGCTGATACCTTTGCCAGTGTTTCTTTGAGTGACCTAAAACACCCATTCACAACAGCATATCAGAGACCTCACTACCCAAATAATTCTCAAAATTCTGTCACCCACACCTCATTTTGATTTGAATTTGCTTATCTGCTCACGTCAAATCCAATCTACTTCTTTATCACCTCTCTTCTTTTGCCTGTTCTCCACCCTCCCACTGTAAGACAGTCGTTGCAATTGGTTTTACAGCATCCTAATACTCCAGTTTTTTCACATACCCTTGCTGAACCACTGTCCCATGCCAGAGGGGACTCTATGGACTTCTCTCCAACTGGCTTACACTGTATCAGTTAGCGAGGGAAATATTTCCTTCTAAAGTCCCAGGTTTCTGCAAATACAGAAGTGCCTTACGTCTGTTAATTCTTATCTTTCCTTCTAGTTTCAGTTTTTCTGCTCTGGGGGCTTCTGTTCAGTGCCTTGCTGTGTCCCCAAACCTTCACACTTATTTCCTGCCCTACCAGTCTTTCATCTGTCTCATCTTTCATCAGTCTTGCTAGTCATCCTCAGTCTCTCTTGCCCCAGTTATCTCTCCCAAACAAGTTCAGCTGCTTACTGTGCCACCTTACCTACTTGACATCTCTTTGATAAACGTAGATCAAATTCTTCCCGCAAGGTGCCAGTTCTTCCTGTTGTTTCACACCTTTCCTTTGCATCTGCTTAGAGTTGTGCTGCAACTCCTGTCTCATCCTTTAATTTTAGGGGTCACTCAGCTGCATAAGAGGTGCTCCAGTTTTATACCCTGAAAACCTGGCCACTCTGTGTGACTGAAGTGAATGTGTTTTAGCATAACTCCCTGCAAGAGTCTTTACAGGGTGCAATTAAATATGGGAAGTCAGCAGTTGATTAGTGCATGGAAGAACCAGTTAATTAAGGACTTTAAAGTGTGAAGTATTCACCACGTGTAAACAAAATCTGTATTCCAAACCAAAACTGCCTCCACAGCAATTTCTGGATTTGCTCAGTACAAGATCTGAATCCCATGGAAATGGGAGGGGAGGACCTTGCATGCATTTCAGTACCCTTTGCATCAGGCCACTTGCTTCCTCTAGCAATGATAAAATGATGCACAAAGCACTGGGACTGTACAACTTCATTTTATTTTGTGTGCTTTTATAGGATATAAATAAATGACAAAATTACAAAATTTATAACTGGAAGCCCAAGCATATTTACATAAGTCTTTGTTGCAGTGAGGCTACTATTTACTGTTCTCCTATACAATTTTCCTTTTGGTACCATATTTTTAGTGTTATTTTTTTTACTGTCAGTTGACTAAGTACATATCAACAGTGAATAGGCAAAAATATGTACAAGGAACTATTTTGTTCAAGTAAATTGAATACTGTATTAAAAGTATGTCATCACTCAGCGCTATGATTAGGTGTAACTAAACCATATACAATTATCAGGTTTAAACCAAGTTCAATTATCCATTTTTTGGAATATACCAACTGATGATTCTAACTGAAAAACCTCAGCTGGATATGAAATAATAATTAAAAAAACATTAAGACAACCACACAATTTTTCAATATCTCTATAATGAACTTCAAAATGATTCACAATTTGACTGGATAGAACAATATACGTTAAAATGTCATTTTTCTCCTATAATGATATTTGTACTGTTATAATTTCAGTTCTACATAAATATACATCATGGTATTATACAAATACTCCACAGACATTAAAAAAATTAAAACACTTCAAAGAAAAAGTAAGTAAATCTTATTTAATCAAATATTAAGCAAATGCTTAACTTTTGTTCCATGAAAACATTTTTATTACTTTGGAATTTTTTCTTTTTCTCAATATTTTTATTTAGAAAATGTTTTGCAATAGAATTTTATCAACACTCTTTCAAACAAGTTTTCTGTGACAGAAATCTTGATAGCAAAATCCACGGTTTTGACTTTTTTTTAGAACCACTGAGATTATTTTTTAAAAATATTAGTAGAATTCATGGCTATAGCAATGTTGAACTGCATAAACTATATGTAGGTGTAGTAGAATGACCATTCCACTTTCATTCCAGACTGATTACACGGAACATCCAGTGCACTGATGCTACAAGTCTTACAATTTTCATAATGCTGCAATAGCAGTCGTTTACTTAACTTTAAAATAAACAATATTTCTCATAATTAATCTGGCTTCCTTCCATAAATATTCATATGTTTTCCTATAGTACTTCTCTTCCATAAAAATATCTAATAAATGTTTTCTGTGCATTATTAATACCTTTTTCTATCAATTCATAAAACTCTGATCCTTTGCTACAATGCAAGAGGTTCTTATTTCTGTAGAGGATCAAAGGACATCAATTTTTACATATAAAATCAGCGCACACAGAAATCAGGGTACCTAATTTCTTGTCACTTTAATGAGTTCCTTATTCAACACAGTAATTATTAATGAATTCAGTGGTTTCACAAATAATCTATTTATTAATTCTGGTTCTATTTCAATTAAAAACTGCCAGGATTCAAATAAAAACCCCAATCAAATACTCTACTCATAGGCAGCATTAGTATTAGTTTAGAGACCTTTTGTTTTTTTTCTTTAAAAAGTAGAATCCTAAAATAAGAAATCAAAGAAAGCACTGTGGCAGAGTCACAAGGGAGAACTGCGTGAAAAATAAGGTTTCTCACTCCTCTTGTGGACTGTAATTTTAAAAGTCTTCATATAGTGTCATTCTTCTGTCAGTGCTGCAGGAAGAAGAACATCACCAGAAATGACTGTCAGCCTTTTTTGTTAGTTACAAGGCCACCATACAGTGCAGTCTTCCTCTCTGCTGGATTGAAACGTTGCCATAAAGGAAAGGCTGTGCTGTGACTGCTTGGCGTGCAAGGCACAACAAGGAACAGGGGGACAGTTTTGTATCAGAAAATTGTAGTTTCATACTTGGTATTAATGCCTCTTTTGGCCTCTTGTCCAGGTTCAACAATCCACGGTAGATTCGCAAGAGTCTTTTGTTCGGATGGATCTATCTGCTGTAAGACAAACGCAAACATACACACGGGTTACCATCTCTGTGCACAGCAGCTCCAGCAGAACTTTTTGTTTAAACTAACAGAACACAGAACAAATCCTGAGTGGACAAAGTCCTACAGCAGCGAGTATGGTGGTGTCTACACTCCCATGTACTCACGGCTGCCTTCTTCTTCCTGTGGAGATCAGAGCTGTGTCTACCCCCAAGCTATAGGGCACCATAGTTCGTTAAAGCCACGCTCGATCCTGAGAAGTCTGTTTGCTAATGAGACAGACGATAGCATCAGGAAACGTTCCTACTTACAATTTTATGGAGGAAGATTCTGTGGCAATGGATGACAAAGTGGAAAGTCATACATTTTTTTCCCCGTTCTCTCACCCAGTAATTAAATATCACAGTCCTCACTTTATAGCCAGTGAATATGATACAGTGTGCAGTCATTTTTCTCCTTTCCCTCCAAAATCACCCTATGCCTGTATTTTCACTTGATTTAAAATAGCTTTCATAATTTTTTAAAAAGTTCTACCATAAAAGAATATTTCTCTGTCATCTCTGCACTTCAGGAGGGCCCTTTAAAGACAATCAATATGTAGGCTCCAATGAGCAGTTGTTTGAAACAGCTGCCTGTGCTGCGGTGACACAGCCCTGCCGGCTGATGAGCAGAGGTGACACAATGGAGCATTTTTGACTCAACAGGTATTTTATTTGTACGGCTTCTAGTATATAAACTCTTAACTGTATAGCTGAATTTTGGGTTTTTTTGCATGCATAACTACCTTCTACTTACCACTGACTTCCGAATACTAACACGTGGTTTGGGAATAGGTTTAGAGGGTTTGTTTTCAAAGCTTTCTGGGAGGGTTGAAGAATGGCCCCCTTTTCGTGCTTGTAGTGCAAGCTGATAGGCCACTTCAAATGCTTGTCCTAGGGTAAGAATGATTTCATAAGCTAAATTCTGGAACAAAACAGAAACAGTTAAAATTGGAGTGAGATTGTATTATTGTTGGATATGTGAAGTGGGGTAGTACTGCCTGCAGAAGTGATTTGCAATGTAAATAATTAAAGTCATACTGGTAATAGCTTCTTTAGTCTCTGTAATGTTTACATTTGTCATTTGATTTCTCATTGATTAAAAACAATTTAAATGTAATTTATTGTATTGAAAGTAATTACTTCTAAAACCCTTGAAACATTCTCATGGAAACAGGAGTGAAAAAAGAGTGTTATCTCTTTTCAGAACAAGTTACCCTCTCCTTCCCTCAAACTCCATAGCCCATAGTTGGAAGCAATTCTGCATTGCTTTGAAATTAGGTGATCCCTTAAAATTCCCACATGTTTCTGATACAATTTTAAATGAGACATGTCTTTACCTAGTCAAGTTACATTTGCAGTGAGTCAGAAAGCAAGGCAACACACTTGGAAGTACATAATTTGTCCTTCAATTGTTAAAACAAAGTTAAAGGGATAAGCATTTTATTTCACACCCTACACTTTCATTTCCCTGAAGAAATTCAATCCCTTTTTTATCACATGTGTATACTGAGATAGTACAGGCTAAATTTGGCATATTTAGCTCATTATAAGAGCTTCTTATAAAAGTGCCAGCTCTGGCCTGTGTTAGGTCAGACAGAAAACAATTATACTCCTCCACTGGGACATGCTCTCAGTAGTTACAACTGCAGTTACAACAGCAAGCCAGCCAAAGTTTCAGAGCTTCCCAAATAAAAATGTCTGCCTGATTTGATAGCTGTAGTCTCCAAATTATCTCCCCTTTAACTTCAAGGGAAACTGGCCAGGACCGAGAAACACTGAGGATGCAGTTTGCCAGTGTTGTAACAAAAGGAAAACTAAAGAGGCTATTATGAACTGCTCTGCCTTTTAGCAGAATGCTGGCTATAGAATTAAGAGAAGCAGAGTATAACTGTTAAAAATGTAGAGAATAATATAATTTGAACTGGAGCGTGCTTTTTAGTAGGACAAGAATATTAATCTAAAGACAGATGTCTTTAGAATCAGCTGTTGTGACAGTAGAAGAGCATACTATATCATCCTGGGATTGTCTAGAGTGGGTAACATTATTACTAAGGAATACATCAGCAAGACAGAGTGTAGTAATGGCTTGCAGAAAATGCAGGCTGCAATACTAGTAGGACTGAGAAAATACACCATCCAGCGAGGCATACCAAAATGTCACCAAGACAGGCTTGAAAATCTCTAAGATAAGCATGGAGACAGACTAAAGGTTTGCCATGCTGAGCCATAAATCTAGTCTGAGTCCTGCATCCTATCTGAAGTCACTATAATTTGTTTTCCTTTATAGTCTGTAAAATGAAAAAATAGGCCTGCCTGGAGCCTCAAAGCCATAAGAAACATGTAACTGTTTCTCTGGTTAATAAATATTTGAAATATAGCAAATAGAACATTCACTATTCTGTTCAATATTCGAAATGCAAACTGAACCGTAACTGGTACATAAATTTCACACATTGTGTACTGTGGTAGAGCCTTGACAAAGGGAAGTCTGCAAATGGAGGCAAGGAGGGCTTTAACATTGTACCTTGTAAAATTTAAAGAACTTATCTGAAAAACTGTATTTTGAAAAAAAACATAGGTAAATAAGCTTGGTTTGAGGTATTTCTCACTAGTAGTACTAGAAGAGTATTATAAGGATTAGAGTTGGTACAGATTCTTGCAGGGGCTATACTGGAGAGGTAAGAGCAGGATTCTCGTGGGAATAGGGGTGGAAAACCAAACCACAAAATCCATTGTGGAAATCCTTCTGACGGAGTAAGGAAACTATTTGAACTTTTGACATGTGGCGCAAAAGGAAGGATGCAGGTCTGGCTCCCTGAAAGACGCTCAGCACCAAAGCTGTAGAGCCCCTGGCCGCTGTAAAAGACACTGGCCTTTACGGAACCCCATCAAGCTCTTTAGAAATGAGGCAAAACCTTTAGGACTGTGGTGCTTCCAAGGCTGCTACAATCCTGCTCCTTGCTCAGTACTGCAGAGAAGGAAAGTGAGTAAGCTAATGCCTTTAAGCAACAGTTTCTGGGAGATGAGAAATGAGGTCAATTGCCTTGTTTGCTTTGCAATGTTACAATTCAACACCCCAGTGCAAGTCTGAGTCAAGATTCTTCATCTGCTTTAATTCAGCCAACCTATTACAATGGCTAATTGTTTTCTTACATTTTAACTGACTTTTTTGTTGTCTTCTATCCAGAGGTGCATTGGGCAATGAAGGAATATCCAATGGAAATTACTCTGGATGTCTCCAATACGTGAGCCAGAATTTGGTAAGGGATGGTTTTGATGGTTTAGGATGTTATGATGGTTTGTTTCTCAAGAGGGAATCCTTCAGTGGTAGATTTAAGGCTACTTAGTAAGTGAATGAAAGTGGATTTCAAATACTGAGCAATAAATCCTCTTCTTCCCCCAAACCTTGTCTCCTTCAATATTCTTTAGTTAAGATGTTTTTGCAATTTTGATTATAGAACTTTAACTCTGAGTAGACAAGTTACACGTACAGCTATTCTGAAATAGTATCAGTTATGCTGGTGGTTGACATTACTAAAATACTTCCCTATCTACAAAGAAATTGTTCTTGTCCACATTTCCCAAGAAACTGAAAGATTCTGATTTTTTTCCCGTAACATCGCGTATATTGTATTGCCATAACATATATAACTTAAAATGCATATTTTTACACCTTATTGTGGATTTCTACCATTTTAAACCTTATTTTTCTTGAAATGATTGAACTTCTATCCATTGACAAATGAGTAGGATTGCTTCTATTCGTAAACTGGGAGATCAGGCTCTAACATGAGCATTAGATTTTAAACAGAAAATTTAATTCACTGTATGCTTCTGCTCTGAATATCTAGCTATTTTTTATACAGCTTGTACTTGCATCAAAAATGCTAGATCCTGAGAAATAAAACAACACAAAAAGGGAATATTTGAGTAGGTAACACCCCACTGAGGATTATGTTGCAGGAGAAAACTAAGTTATGACAGTTTGACAATAAAGTTTCTGTATTGCTTAAAATAGCCGTTTAAAGTGCTTGGGGTATTAAATGCACCTCCTTAGATACAGGAAGTGAGCAAAATGTAATTATTCCTGGATCACTTTTCTTCCCTTGCCAAGAAAGGAGATGAATTTTATCTGCTATATACCTGAGTCTATGTTTGTGCTTGATTATTAAACCTATAAATGAAACTGCAGTACTTCAAAACCATTAAGAAGTACTTAAATGGATGAAGAGAAATAATAACCTCACTCAATCAGTCTAATTTCAGCTGATTCACTTATCACTAAAATCTATATAATAGAACATCTTGTTGACCATCGTCTATCTATTTTTAACACAATTTTAAAGTTTTTTCTACTCTCTGTGGACAGTAAAATGCCCACAGAGAATTTAAACAACAGAATGTCACTGAAATGCTAAAATTGCTTCTAACCTACCTGTACAACTTGTTATTTAAATTCTCCTACATGCTATTGCTATGCAATGTTAACTATTCCCTCAGTCCCAAATAAAATGCCACCGTTCAGGCCCCTCTATTTCTTAAACTTATTTATATTCATGTAATCATGTTTCAAGAATTCATACACATTATACCATAGTAAAATATTTTTTCTTGAATAATTTTGAAGTTTTAATAGCACCTTAAATTTCTCTTGTGCACAACTCAAAGGGCAAGTACTCCTGAAAATTTTGGACAATAAATCTTAGGTCCTAAAAACTTTAGCTACTACTTATTTCACCAAATTTAGCTGAAAACTGCATGACCGATTAATTGATGTGTTCATGATTTCTTGCAACAGTAATAATTTGTGCATCCCCATCTGAGAAGCATTAATATAGGAAGAACTGAGTAATTTTCCACCAAAATAACAGGAGTTCTAAGGATTTACGCTGAAATAACATTTTGAGATACGTAGGCAAGAAAATTGGAACAAGGAAATAAGAAATAAAAAATTAATTTCCTGTTTTCAAAATAAAGAATATCTTTTTGAAAAGGTAAAGCTGCTGATAAAATAAAATTTCACCAAATTCCATATCTCCCTTAATTGTCAAGCTAAAACTCCCTCTGACATGACAGTCAGCAGAGCAGAACAGAGGGATTGGCAAATAATAATAATTTCTGTTGTTACAGACATTTCAAATCTTTCAGATTCAATGTAGTAGCCAAATATTCCTAGGACCTCCTAAGATATGTAATTAGCTACCTGTGTGGTCTCTGTCAGATCTGTGTTTCGATTCTTTGGTTAAAATAAATACAAAACTTCTCATACATTTTCTACACATTTGCAGAAGAAGCTTCAGTTTTCCAGTTTATTCAGTATAATGCCAAAAAGTCTAAACAATATTGAGAGAGATGAGTTATTGGGACTGATCCAGCTTAACACTGAAACACTAAAAGTCATGGAACAGCAGGGTAAGAATCACAAAATAACAGAAGGGTTTGGGTTGGAAAGGATCTTAAAGATCATCTAGTTCCAATCCCCTCCTGCCACAGGCAGGAACACTTTTGACTAGACTAAGTTCCTCAAAGCCCTGTCCAGCCTCACCTTGAACACTTCCTGGATGGGGGATCCACAACCACTCTGGGCAACCCGTTCCAGTGTCATACCACCTCATAGTGAAGAATTTCTTCCCAATACCTAATCTAAACCTACCCTCTTCCAGTTTAAAAGAAAAAAAGAAATCTGAAGAAATCACTCCTGGTGGTAACATCTGACCTCTTCATCCAAAAAGCAGCCTCCATCTACTTTGAGAAGGTGCGATGTGTCCAGGCTCAGAGGGCCCCCTCAAGTAAGTTCCAACCCTCTAGCTGCTTGTTGGGGGCATGGGATGGACACACAAGGGTGAAAACCCAGAAGGCTGGATGTCATCAAATCTGTCCTTCCCTGACTGCCCAGGCAGTATAATGCAGTAAAACATGCAGGATGCCCTGCAAACATAGTTTGATCTAGTTCCTGAACCTACCTCTTGGCAGGATTGAGCACTGTATATAATGCACATGGACCCTTTTCTGATTTGTTTATTTGGTATGCACTGAGATTTCAGAATAGGTGGCCAAACCTGCTTGCTACAAACTTCTTGGAAGGTTATAGCATAAGAATTACACATCAAGACTTGTATGAAAAGCTACTCGCTAAGTTTACAGTCAACAGCTGAGGTGACAGAGATGACTTATTTAATATGGAAAATGAGATATCAAAGAAAATCTTGGCTCTTCTCCAGAAATGTCCTTTTGATATCCCATTAGTCTTTTCATGTGGTAAATGAATTATACCTTCCATTAATCATCATATATCCTGAAAACATTTTAACAGAATTAAATAACTATTACTATTACAAAGAACTATTAAATGAAGTATGTTCTATAAACTGACCACATCAAACGCAGTGAATACATGGCAGTAGTGGTGATTAGTCTTCAAGTCTTTAGTGATGTACGCAAATGTAGAGAGGTCTTCGGGGTCTTGTGCAGCACAGGAAATGTTACGGATTTCATGTTCAGCAATGATATTCTGTTTAAAAAAAAATTTGCAATCAATTTAGGAATTAAATTTAAAAGAGTTGTAAAAGGTGTGGGTTTAGATTCACATTTATATTGATCTGCTGTATTGAGGTATTTCAGAAATATCTTAGTAAGAAGAGATTCAGTATACCCCATGTGTGATCTTACATAGGTATTTGGAATTTTGATCCTCTTCAATTGCCAAAAATCTGGTAGGAAACCATTATGTACTAGAGTCTTGCATATGAAGCTACTTGTGCTTTGTACAGTTTATTCAGTATCCTTTGACAAAGAGACCTATTTCCTGGCATACAGCTATGAATCCTGTTTCAAAGCACTACATGAGCATCTTATGAAGTTGCTGTTTTTTTGTGTAATGATCAAAATAGGACAGTTTCAGTCTACTGACAGACAGGATCTGGTGAAACCTAGCAGGCTCAATAGCCAGGTGTTTGCATGTGGTGTTTGACAAATCTTAGCTATACCTTTTCAAGAGAAAAAACACCAAACATGACTTATAACTGAAACCATGAGATATTAAAAGGCTTCTGACTACTAAAAAGATAACTACAGGAGGATCTGGCAATTTCTCTCCACTTACTGACAAGAGCATCCTGTAAGAGAGATATAGGAAAATGAAACCATTCATGCACCGAGCCACACTACTTGCAACAGCCAATGTAAGCTATAGCACACTACTGAGAGGTGGGGCATGTCTGTCTGATGAAATAAAAAAAAGCTGTCTTAAAGCTTTGAAGAAAATTATGAATATTCATTACAGAAATTGCTGATATGTAATTATTGTGTTCAGGCCAAAGGAACCATGAAGCCAGAGAAGAAGATACTGCAGAGTGGCTTATGATTAGGCCTTGCTTCAGCAACATACGCATTTAAAAGGGTTTATTCCAACAGAAGGATGATTAATTGAATAGGAATTTACTTAGCAGTTATGCTTTCTTGAACTGTGGCCCTGTTGGCTGTAGCTCTAACATTTCCACAAAAGTCCAAAGGGATCAAGCCTGCTGCAGCATGACATCGCAACTGCATCACAGAACATGTGACATCTGTGGTGTCCCAGTTCCTTGCACAGCCACCGCTTGCCTTGGTGGCATCTGTCCATGTTAAAACAATCTCTGGTTTCCCTCACCCCTCTCTTTCCCTTACCACCTCCTTTCCTCTCCCTCTTTTATTAATTTTTTTTTTTTATTATATGCAACTAAATCACTTTAGATGCTTTGCCATATCTTCTTTCATTTGCTAAGTGGCAACTTTCCCCCTTGCGTGTAGGTGTCAAGTTATTGAAAAAATGTAGTAATATATCTAATTGAAGAAATCATAGCTTAGGAAAAATCTTAATAAAAAGCATTCCATATTTCAAATTATGGAAAAACCAAGATAAGGAAATTGTTACTGAAGAAATGAAATAATCCTCCTAAATTGTTGCAACATACTTGATTATTTCTGTTTAATGCATTATTTATAAAAATGACAAAACCAGTACTTATGTTTCAATATATGCCAATTTATAATGACACATATAATCTCTGCTTAACAATTGCTCGCTTTTTATGTTCCTTGAAGCATTTTATTTTCTTTGTTCTCAAATTGATAACTTTTACCCTCACTAAAGATTTTGATGAGAATTAGAATTATACCAAAACCAGGGATTCAGATATCCACAGATAGAGCTGTAATACACTGTCACTGATGTGGTGTTGACAACACTGTAGTTTAGAAGGCAGAAAGAATTAAAGCTTGGAAGGTCATAAAATCATATGTGAAGTACTTATGCCAAATCATGACCCACGATGTAATCACCTGAATTTATGCAGCATATGAGAAAAGAGCTCTGCTATGCTGCAACTTTTCTAGGTGACCTGGGGTTGACACAGGGATTTGCACTTGAGTCAAAACTCACAGAGATTATTTTAATATTTTAATTTTAAACCAAGTGAATTTTAGAAATATACACATATCAAGTTTGTTTTAAATAAAGTATAACTAAACTGAATCTTCTGTGTGAAAATTAGTGGTGAAATTGAGTTTTTCCCTAGCTGCTATAGGACATCCTCTGTGATCTCCTTTCAAAATTAAACATTTTTCAATGCATGTGTTTATTGCTTCCTAGGGTCACTCTTTCAGTAGACCCATAGTCTTGTTCTGTAGAACATAGGAGGCTGTGAACCAGCTCGCCGTTCTGGGTATGCTCCTCAGGCACTGACTGACACTGCACAGTTGTCATTCTAAAATTGTCTCTCAATTTGGCAAGAGAAACCTCTGGTTTCTCAAAAAGCAGGGAAGCTGAAAGTCAGTTCTGGTTCTGCCAAGGAAATACCTTGGAGAGACCAGATTTTTGCTAAGCAACCTTCCTTTTGCTTGCCTACCTCATGCCAGCCAATCTCCCTCCTGGCAGAAATCACCCAGAAGACAGAGTGAGCTGTGAGCCACCAGAAAATTCTGCAAGTCTGCTTTTTCCTAAGCAGCAATTTCTTTCTGGCCTCACTTGCAAAGAAATGGTGTCATGTCAAAGTGGTGTCATGCCAAGCTTCAAGGCGCCACTGAAATAGCTGTCGAGGAATGAGGTCAGGGCCCCTTCATCACCTGAAACTTTGCCTGCTATGACTTGGAATACAAATTCTTAGCTTGGTGGTATAAAGGAAAAAGATGAACAGCCATGAGAGCTGAGTTTTCAAGCACAGAACTGCTAGCTATTTTTGTAATTAAAAAGTATGCATTTATTGCTAAGTGGTGCCCAGCGCCATCAACTATAAGCTCATATGGAAGCAGTACAAGTCTGAATAGGATCTCACCTTAGTGCTAATCTGTTTTGGGTCTTGAAGGAATTGGGAACAGCACACTGTGGACAAGGATGATAACGCTTCTGGGAGAGTTGCAGGCTATTACCTGGTTTTTACAGAAGGGAAAGGCAGTGCAGATTTTGAACTGGAGAGAAAGCAATCTACCACTTGAGAAAAAACACAGGACTGTGGCATTATTTACCTCCATCAAAAACATCCGTTGCACCACTAGGCATAAGGTTTCAGTGGGACTCGTGCAGAGTCATCTAACGCAATTTGCCAAACTTCTTTCAAGTTTCCATCTTACGTAAGATTCTGTGCACTGTACAAAGAGACACGGGAAGCTCCTTTTGTTCTCCTGATTTTTTTTGGTAAACCTAAGGACATTGCAGTTACATCCTTTATGCTACGGAAGAGATTTAAGAGCTGAAAACAGCATTATCCAAGTTAGAGTTAATAGCATTACAATGTCCTGATTTATGCCCTGCACATCAGAGAACATAAAGGAAATGAGGGTTGTAGAAGTTCAGTTCTGAATCAGTGGAAGAAAAAGGAGCTGACAGGAATCCCTGGCCTCTCTGCTCTGGCAAACGCCAGACCTGACATAACAGTAATTTCATCTCACTTTTTCTTTTATGCTGTCTTCTAACTCTAAATATGGTTTCCAAACTCTAGCAGAAGTTCACAAATCTGCTTCCATCCTTCACTTAAAACCCAGTTCTAGTTAAACAGCTTTAAAAACCTGATTCATTTGGCAAGTTTGATGGATACTGGGTTAGATGTACTGTGTGGTCTGAATGTTCAGCAACACAAAGCCACTCTATACATTATTAACCTAGTCAGGTAGTTGGGTTGTCGGATTTATTTTTTATATTGCTCAGTGAATTTTAGTCACATAACAGAAAAGATAATTTATTTTCTATTCATATGAAAGCATCAGTATGGATTGCATTTTTTTGCCACTTTAAGCATCCAAAGAAGAGAAATTCATGCATTACTTTACTCCTCCTTACAGAGCCTGTACATTTTACTTTGGCTAAGCATTAATCCATTGCTCTATCCGTCACTGAGTTCTCTGACCTCTCAATTTCTGCTTTTGTGTTTTTGGTTAGTTAGTTATTTTTTTTGTTTTAAGATTTTGGATATATTTTAAAACATAAGAAACAAAGCACGGGAGCATTGCCACACAGGAAGATGAAAAAAATATGGAATAACAACTGCTAAGAAACTGTTGCAGTTCAGGGAGTTAAGTGGCTAGTGCCAGGAAAACAGCTCACAGAGAGCCTCTAGCATTTTTCAAAGGACATTTAAGTCTTGTGTTTCTTATTCTTAAAATGGCTGGCCCTGGATAAAACCATGTATCTTTATTTCAGTGAGACTTTTTTTAATTATTTGCCCAAATTATATTAATGAACAAATAAATAAATAAATATAAAGGATTCCACAGAGGCTCCTTGCCAAATGTCTTTTGTGATAAGCTTGCCTTTTAATGGAAGAACACTGGACACAATGTTCTCCAAATAAGCCATTAAAACTGCTTCACTTGTCCTCCAGACTGAGTTTCTGAAGAATGGCAATGACATTACATCCATTTTGGAGAGAAGAGGTGAAAAAAAGGAAAGGAAAATGCAAAGTGCAAATCTGTCCCCTTTCTGGCCTGGACCTCATAGGTATTACTATTTTTCCTAGTTGTGAGAAATAAAAGCTAGCATTGAATAATTGCACATACCTTATTTGTGGCATCAATAAATTTAACTCCTTTGTAAGAAACAGACAGGACAATGGTTGGTACTTTTTTCATTTGTTCTGTAGACTTCTGAAATCAAAATGAAGATGTTATTAGACTTGTGTTGCATTGCAAGAACAGTGCACTTTTCTTCTGATAAAATACCTAAGTTAAACAAATATTTTACTATTTCTTCAGCTGACTGTGCTCTGGGCTTTTGAAATATCTGCCTTGCAGTTACAAAACTAATAAAAGTTCTCCTTTTTCCTAACACAATGAGAAGAGAATAAAGTAAACTTGCCAGGCTTAGAAAGAGCAGTCATGCAACCAGCATTTCTCAAAACATGTGTGGTTAAGTCATCTACCTGACATGCCCCATCCATCGCTCCCTCCCCTCCTCCCACCCTTCCCAGCTGTAAAAACCAACAGCGCGGTACCTCTCATAGTACTGTTTCTTTCCTGTAATTAGTTGTTATTTAGAAATATTTCACTCTTTTGCCTTCTTGTAGTTGTATATGTGACGTGAACTATCCCTGCAACCCTCTAGGCCTGCCAGTCAATCCGTCAGCCCAACGTTGTATCTTGTCACGTCTGACCATCTGCACTTTGAGCGCAGCTGCTACTGGAAGCTGCTTTACACATGAATTAGCATGGAGGGTTATTCTGATTCCCTCAGTGCCAGGTTCTCCTACCTACAGTTCATGCCTTCCTATAAGATTGTTTTTTCTTTTATGCTAGTCTACTTCTGTGTGCCTTCAATATGATGCACATAGCAAAGATATTTCCTGCTGAACAGATTGGGCAAATATCTGCATCAGATTTAAGTTCTCTGAAGAAAAAAATGTTGTTTACAAATTAAATTTACTAAAACAACCCCCAAACCAACCAAAGAAAAAACTAAATATCGCATAATAGTCTATAGCTGATTTGAATTCTTTTAAGGTTGAAGAACACGATGGACTATTCTATACAGAACTATTGTAGATAAATAAGTTAGATAACATTCAGAGAATGCTTATTCATGGGAGCATCTGCAAACAATCACAGAGATCAATCAAATATTTTCTTGAGAGGAAAGAGTAAGTTCAGTTACAGGTAAACATGAAGAAGCATCAGCACACAGAAGGAAAGTATAAACATGCTGAAAGATCTAGAATTGGCATCTAGGAAGATCATTAGAGCTGCTAAACAAAAGTAGCAGTGGCGGTTTTGTATTATCCAAGACAAATAAACAAGTATAGTTATAAGCTTGAAAACACAGACTGTAACTGAAGAAAATATGTTTTAAAAAAATAGGTGATGGTAACACTAGAGAGCAAAACAAAAGCTTCAAACAAACAAAAAAAACCCCAACAAAACCAACCAAAATCCTGTAATCAAGTCTCCTTATCAGCTCTTAATCCTTACAGAATCAAATGAGACTCCATTTTTGCCAGCATAAAATTCAAAGCTACAGATCCAGCTACATTCTGCAATTAGTGTCCATTCCACGAAGACTAAAACCTCTAATTAAGGTTTCAAGGAGAGCCCTGCCCATCCATGTAATAGAGAGGATTGTTGCATCTCTGCATATCAAATGACGAGAGACTTGAGACAACAATCAAGTGTCAGTTTATCCCAGAGAAAGCTCCTTTCACCCAGAATTCTAGGCACTTCTAAAAAATGACAGCTTAAATGGTAAAACAACCTGAAGAATTTTAACAAAATCTGAAGAAAGACATTAATCTGATTTGCATGTCTCTGAACTGAGTGGAGAAAGAAACGGCAGCCCAGCCAAAAGCAGAGCAAGTACCTACCTGTGCATGTGTGTGTGTCACTGTAATAGATCTCAAATAAACCTTTTCATAAAATTCACCTTCAATGCACAGAAGGCATGAGAGTGCCTGTACAGAAGCTGCAGTGTATACATCTATCAGAATAACAAGCAATAAACCCCGCACACGCTTATACTAGACAAAATAGTCACAAATATGACAATATCACTTTAATAATCTGGCAACCCACCAATCATCCAACTTTTGTCCTTTTGTAGCCCGACAGCTACATGCAAGAGCTTTTTGTCTCCCATTTTGATTATTGTAATTACGTCCTTCCTTGCCTCCTTAGCAGCAAAATTCCCCTTCTCCGTCAACGTGCTGTACAAACATGGTTACTAAGTTCACATATTTTAGCTTTTTGGTCTAATTCTCCCTGTTTGGCATTTGTCATAAAGGTGAAGCTTCCTGTTGGCAAGGCCATGCTGTACCAACTATCTGGGTGTCCTCTTTCCTCTAGACAGTAGTTTGTAATTTAATCATCTTCCTTATCTGCTCCACATCCACCTGGATTTGTCTAGACCAGACCTGACCTCTAGTATTTAATTGAGGTTGTGAACTGCCAGAAGACTGTATCTCAGTGAAACAGCTCATCAAGAGCTATTCAATTACAGTTGGCAAATTAGGAAATGAATCAGACTGATGGACATTCGTAATTTATTAGGCCAAACTGTCTCAGTTGGTAAGGAGCAGGGGATATTCCTCGTCACCTTGTAAAGCATAAAACCCCCAAGACTTGTATAAAGGTGTTCTGTAAGACTGTAGTCCAGTGTAGAATTACGATTTTGGGAAGCAACTCTGCACTGGTACTCCCATTGCAACAAAGAGTTGGGCAGTGGAATAACATCCTTTGTTATTATGACAGTGCCATCAAGAAAAACACACAGCTCTATTCCCCTGCTCAACTCTCAGTGATACAGTAACTAAAGTCCACTACATAATTATTATTTCCAAGCAGTTTCCAGGCTTCAACAGTTTCGAGTTGTCATGGTGAGCTCATACTTATTTGCTTGCTGTTCCTTTCTTTTTAATGGAGCAGGTGTCTGCCAGAATGTGTAACGTTAGTTTTCAGAGATACAGTATGAATACCATTCACTCAGGCACTGTAAGTGCTTTGGCTCTGAATTCTAGGATGAAGTCCTACAGCTTTCTTGGTCAGACATTTCACATCTCTGTGAAGGCCAAGTGGGCATCTCTGCCTGTGCCCAGAACCTGAGAAGAAGGTGAGACACAGGAGTCAGTATTCTCTTTCCTTGGGCTTTTCAGGTTCTAGCCACCGTATCAACTCCACAAGGACACAATGAGATGACAAAATATTCTTGTCCATCTGGTGTCTCTATGGGAAGCAGATGGACTTGAGCCAAAGTTATAGGAGTCACAGCTGAGGGCTGGCATTGCATGTCATGTGCATGCTGACATATGGTCTAATGCTCCAAGGCGTGTTCATACCAGAGAAGTAGGATTATATTTCATCTCATATAGAAGCAATCATAGTGACTGTCTTTGGGCAAGTGCTCACTAGCCTGGAACTGGTCATAGTTCCTATGAACTCCATTGTTTGTGACTGCAACTTTGGCTCTTTGTTTCAATACACTTCTTCAGGGGAATCACCTGGATGAACAGCAAGTCTATTCTAGGCTCCTTGCCAGTGCCTGTCACTGATCAGCTGGTCATCTACCTAAAGACAGATGTGCATGCCCTGTCTCCACAGGTGCACTGTTCCTGCAGCCAGAAGTCTCAATGCTGCACAGTCTGCAATGCCAGAGAGACTGAGCTTTGGTCCCACCTCTGAAATACTTCATGCTGGACAGGTAGGTGACTACGTGAAAGCAGGTCATGTATAATTCAAGAACCATAAAGCAGGCTTGTCTGCAGACAGAGGAAGACAGAAGAAAGCATCACCATCCTAAATCTAATGTGATATATGTGCAGCTTCCCCAGACCTCCCCCAAAAGACATAGACCCTCTTCCTCTTTAGAATAAAAAATATCAGGAATAGTGGTCTCATCTGGATTTTGGTGCAGCTGCTGCCATGAAGCTGCTTCATCCCCTCAGCACCCACACTGGAGATGAGTCCAGTGGAAGGAGGTGGAAGGCACCATCTGCATAACTGCCTGGTTAGTACAGTGATTGCTAGTACAAAAAAGGTCTGAATTTATGACTCAGAGTTTGCATCTGAACGCTCTGCAGCCATTATATAGGACAGTGCCAAAAGCCTGCATAGGCTTGGACAGGGCTGCTCCCAATTCCTCCTTTTGAATGGGTCATAAGGGGATGCAAGAGCAGTGGTGCCAGAGAGGAAGCAAGTCAGTGCAAGCTTGCTTTTCATAATTTATGAATTTTCTTTAGTTTCACAGAAAAAAATACCATTCTCACATCCAGCCTCTAAACACATTTCCATAATATAGTAGTACTACAAACTGTCTTAAGTGGGTAAAGCATTTCCATCTGTATATTGATTTTGCATTAAAGGCTGTGCAGAACTGCTAGACATTTATTTTGAATATAAACTAATCCAAATAATTTGAGATCCACCCTGCCAGTGTGCCTAACAAATCAAGGTAATTAACAATGGCTTAAGAGGCAGAGGAATTCGTTCTTTGAATAAAGTAATATAAACTAGCAGTTTATTTTTAAAAAGCAAATACAAAACCTCTAACTCTGAAGGGCTTTTAACCTTTTCAGGACAGGATTGTACTACAATACCTTGTTCTGTGCAGAACTGAGAGTACTAATGCAACACCTTTGAATATTCCTGCAGTGTACAAAACATGGTACCTCTGAGCACACACACACAAAGCAGCTGAATAAGAAATTCAGAAACACACACAGAATGGTGTCCATGTAAGATGCTCACACATTCACTTGCTAAAGCATAGCATATGCTGTAATCCAGCCCATTCTGAAAATGCTTTCATCTCATTCATTTATTACCTGCCAAGAGGAAATGGGATACATTGGTACTTCTACTTTGCCATGTTGACCACTTCAATGTACTTATACACACATTTATAACTGGATTATTCAGATTTCATACAGCGGCTAAAATGAAATCATGTTCTTTTTTAGGTTTTACTGCGTATGTAATTATACTTGATCTTGCAAATACACAGTAAAAAAACATTATTCAACTATGACAAGTCACTAACAACCCCATACATAAGTAAATTTTGAATACAAGTTTATGAGCCTGTAAAATCTTAAATTTTCATCTTGGCTTTCTACTTTTGCAAATGAATCTGCTAGTTCAGTCCTACACTTTTTTTTAATAGCTATATGAACATTGTAGCTGGCAATTTTCCTATTCAATTATGCACTGGAAACCAATTCACTAAAAGATTCTGAACTTTTTCCTAAACCGGTAGCAACTATTAAGTCCAAATGGCATCAGACTGCACATTTCAAAATATGTATTAGTGCCACCTACTATCATACCTGCATAAATAAGTCTGCTACTTATTTAAGGCTTATGAAGCCCCAAAACTGTCACAATATTCAAGATGAGGCCGCACCAGTGCAGAGCACAGTGAGACAATCACCTCCTTCGACTAGCTGTGGAAGAGGAACTTGAATGAATTGCTTTGACAAGATCATGCATGAGATTAAATGAAAATAAAAAGTCAAAGTCCACAACTGAACAGTTAGTTTTGAAGCCAATTTTGAAACTAAAGTCTGCCTTGTAACAAATATTTAGTAACTTCTCTCAGTCCAAAAGGCTTAAAAATGCATTACTGACATAATTTAACACCTCTTGGAATAAGACTGCATCTGTAATCCTTGTGGTACAAGACTGTTTACCTCTCTACAATTAGTGGATGCCTCCAAGCTACATCATTAATATGAACACTGCACTGGGGGTGCACCTGGAACTCATGTACTTGAGAGTGAGATGATTTTTTGCTTTTGCAGTATCTCTAAACACTCCTCTGCATCCCTCCTGCACCTTAGATTCTTTCAGCCACAGAGTTCAACGACATAAAATCCTCTGAAGAACATGGTGCAGCATGATGTGGATGTGCATAGGGACTGAAGACCTTCCACCACTTATTTTTTCCTTTTGATTAATATCCATGTGCCTTTTCTACTGCAGGCCCTCCCAAAGCAGTGGCCACACGAGAGAGAGAGAGCTACAAGTCCCAAGAGACCAGAGACTGAAGAATCTGAATTGTCAAATACAGTGTTTGATCCCAACATTTATTTGCCTGGTTAGTTTCACTAGGAGGCCTATGGAGGCTTCTACACTTCTATTTTGGGGGCGAGGGAATGAAATGGAGATCAAAAAGTAGAAAGGGTTTGGTAGAAACAAGGAGACTGCCATCTAAATTCACATCCTTCTTCTTTATGTAAGAAGAAATGAAATGAGGAAGAAATGCCCCAGATGCTGCCTATTTTCAGCGAGTCAACTCTGCTTCATCTTCCTCTCCCAGAGCAAAAGAGAAGCAGATTTTGTAACAATTCCAACTTTGACATTTTGGTCTTAAGTCAGCGAGACATTTAAATACCTGCTTTGTGAACAGAACTATATTGCTGGTTCCTCAGAACTTTGACTTGAATTTTAGAACCTCTTTTCTAACAACAAAATAAATAAGAAAGATACATATTATTCAGGAAGGTGGCAGGATCCAAGAACAAAATCTAAGTTCCTTTCTGCTGCAGTAAATATCTGATAGGTTCAGAGTGTGCAGTTGGTGTATGCAACATCAGTGATTTAACACTGCTGCAAAGAAAGAGTCATCCTTGGTGCTGTGCTCATGGCAGTAAGTATAAAACCATCCCCTTCCTACCTGGTCAAGGAATTCAGATGTGTAAATGCCAGATGGAGTCTTCTGTAGAGAACAAGTTCCTTCCTAAAGCTCAAATTTAACTTTATTCCTTGTCTTTATTTTGATGCAAACACATTGTATTCTCCCTTCATTTTCCTATGATGATTTAAAGTGAAGGCATCAATCTGATTGAAAACGCAACTTGCAGTATTTCCTATTCCACACTGGGAAAGATGAAAGCTCTTAACTTCTTGAAGGCATCTCTCAAATATAATTAATAAACCTATTCTGGCCAGGACAGCAAGATTTAATCTCCAAGTACCAAAGGTCAGTTTAGAGCAGGTGAAGAATGGAGATAAGGAGACAGGATTGTCGACTGCAAAGGCAGTTTGTGAGAAAAAAAATAGCTGGATAAAATATAAAGGAGTGCAAATATACGAATGGAAAAACACTTTTTATGCCAAATATCCATAATTTTGAATGGCTACAAGAATCTGCAATTTTGGGTGGGGAAAAAAAAACAACTATGTATAACCTTGACCCTAATGTTGAGCTCAAGTTATTGCACCTGCATGATTTTCCCCAAACAAATCCATCATCTGCCCTGCTGGAGCACGTTGCTGCACAATGCCCAGAAGCTAAGTGGATTGCCAAGAAGAGTTATTAAAACAAAGGTTCCCAGGTTTTGTTTTTGTTTTTTACTATTATTGGTGGGTTTTTACATTATAGAAGATTTAGGATCTCCCTTCACTCTTGAGCTATAAGAGAAGGAGGCCACTGTAAGCCTCTCTGTGGAGAGAGAGAAGGGATAACTGCATGACACTTCCCTTGAGAACCAAAACCATCAATTGCAATAACTGAAAGCCCTGGGAGCATCTACAACTAACAGTGAGGGATCTGCAGTCAGAAAACATGCCATTTTTGTTGTTTCTCTGTATTTATGAATGATTAAGGAAGATTTTTTTTTTCACTGATACACTTCTTTCACTCTTGTGCATCTGCTGACTGGAAGACATTCAGTGAATATCGACACTTTTTTGAGCAGCATTAGGTTAAAGATGGAGAATCTAAAGCCACACTGACAGAAAAATTAGGTACCTAATTTTCATACATTCTCCATAAAACCATTATATGGCTGAGTCCAGAAAGACTAAAAAATTGCAGGGAGTGACCTCAACATGGTACAAGGTTACGAGTGACATACTCCCCTCCCCCAACACGTTTCAGATTGCAGCATGCTACAGATTTGAAATATGGACATGGAAATACAAATAAAACACTAAAATTAAAAAATATTGCTCTATCACAAAAGTACAACCCTATGTAAAAATCTTACTGACTTTAGAGACACTGGACAAGTGTACAGAATTCAGTACCTCAGAGTCAGCAAATAATATATCTAGCTTTTAAGTTCTTTTTTTTTAAGTGAAATGTCCCTTTCAATACATTTAAAGTAAAATGTAACTATATCAGAAGCCACATTTTTGATGACAACCCAGTGGTACTTAAATACAATAATGATCATCACAGCAAAATGCAACATTTCAGGATGACTTTGGACAACCTGGACTCCAAGTTCACAGACACCAACTTTCAGAACACAACCATAGGGAAAAAGTTTTGGAAAAAGATCCATTTTTCTCACTGGGAAATAGGCTAAAATAATAATCTGTTCCCATTAAGTCAAAGGTTTTTTGCTTTTGACTTGAATAGGAACATGATTAAAAGGACTACATAGAAAGAATAGATGAAATCTTGATTAAAAACTGTTTTATTCAAATATCTTTGCAATAAAAAACCTCAGACTAGAAAATAAACATTCTCACAGTACAATGATTTCAAAAGAGAATGTAAAAAATAAATGTACACAAACCCTGTCACTGTGCTATATAAGTGCCCTGTACAGCACTATAGACAACTAGTGCAACTCCACTATTTTTATAGAAAATTTGTATTTTAAATTAAATTTGCTTTCAAACACTTAGTTCTTTCAGTTATATAATTTAAATTGGTCAAACTTATTTCTCATAAAAATATATCTTAAAAGACCTATAATTTATTTAGAGTGCCTTTTTTGATGTTAAGCTTCCTAGTTCAGTCAGAAAACTTACTGAAGCTGTCACATGCTACTATGGTGTCAAATTCTGCCCTAAGATCTGTGCAGGCATATGCCTAAAAAATAGAACTGCTAAGCCTGACAGTTTGAAAACTGGATTGGAAGACGGTACATTTGCAGCCTCAATTAATTCCCCAGAACAAGTATATTTGATTGTAGATCCCCCTGTGTCAAGTTGTTGTTTTTTTTTTTTAGAAGTGTTTAAGTCCAGGTACGGAATGATTAGCATGTAATTATCTGAAAAGCCTCAGGTCTTTAGGCAATCTAGTAAGCATGAATTACTGCAAGCCCTTAGCTAAAACAGCTTGTATAAAAGTCTGTGTGCTGCAGATATGTAACCAGTAGGAAATGGTTGTCCAATTGCATGAATTTTACACATCTTCCAGCTTTCTAACTGATCTGAATGCCACGTCTCATGCTCAGAGACATCTTGCATACAAAACTTACGATACACAGAAGAAAAAATTTAGCTCATTCATCTGTGTAATTGTACACATTTGGTAGATTAGCAAACAATTACATTCTTCATTAATTAATCATGCCAGACCATGATATGTTCACCATGGCTATGAACCAGTTCATTCTTATTACAACTACATTTGGGAATAAATCAGGTCATGGCTTGTTTTGAGTTTCCAGCAGTGGTATGTTTCTTGGAGATAGACCGAGCCTTGTTGCAATTTTCTACAAACCAGTATCAGGACAAAGAGCCATGGGAAAACATATTCTTAACTGTCTGAAGGAAACCTAACTGCTTTTCCACCATCAGGTGAGACTGACTTAGATCCCATTTTACCCTTCAATCAAAAAGCATGTAAGTAACTCATATTTAATGGAAACACTCATATGACTAAAAGCATCCATAGGATTATGTGACTGTTGGATTTACCATGCATAAAAAAAAGCTTTGATATCATGTTAATATATTTATTAGTACATATTTTCACATAGAAAATTAAATTTAGATTATCATATAAAAGCTATAAATTCTGTTTATAAAATCAATTTGGTATGGGCACGTTTAAAGTGTGTGGACAGTACTTTGAAACATACTGAAAGATTCACAAGAAAACAAAATGCATACATTTGGGGTTTTTTGTTAGATACCACATGCAAAAGAAAAATCTACCTTTAAATTTTCATAGTACAAAATTAAGCTGTAGTGCAGAACAGATTTCCTATTGAATACCACTGTAAATGCAAGGAAAAGAAATGGGTAACAGTACATTATAAAAGTAAAAAGGGCACAGTACAACCAACCACAGATTGATGTTATTTAATAATATTATGATACAGAAAGAAGTAGGTTTACAAACTTACCCTCATCTTTGCACATGCATCCTGTGTTGACTCTGTGCCTCTTAACTCTTTTACCAGCATAGAACCTAAATACTAAAACAAAAATCCATTGAACTTACTTTAACTCAAATTCCATAACAGACAAACATCTGCAGAAATGCACTAAAAATGCTTTAAAAAGCCTACTTGTAGCAGTCAACTTAATATATTACTTTAGAGTTTCTTTACTCTGCAGTTCTTTGATAAATCATTTAAACCAATGCATTAATCAACCCACAAAACAAGAATGCACAGCAACAAGTGTATTGAATCAGCTCGTGTCTTTTGAAACAATATCTGAAAGTCTCCTAGCTTTAGTCACTCAAACAATGAGGAAGTACTACAGAATCCATCTTTAAAAAGCCATTTGATTAAAAAACGGAGAATCTGCTTTTTTTAGCTGCCATCTGCTGATCTCCTATTGTTATGTGTGCAATCACGTGGATGTGAAGGGCAGTAGCAATCTTAACCTCACCGTACTCAATCTGTAACTAATTTACGCGCAAATAGCAGAGCCCGACGTCAGCAGAGAAAATAAATCTATACTAAGACTAGCTTAGACCATTATTTCTTCCTAAGGAAAGGCTGACCCTGAACTATTATTTTAAAGCCTTTACTGATCTGGAGGAGGGCTGGGTGAGAGGAAGCAGAAGGGTGCTGTGTCCTGGCTCAGCTCACTGAAAGCCTCCATGCCCTCAGAGCAGCCTGCTCCTCTCCGAAGGCAGTGAGTGCCTCACCAAAACAGGTCCCTTCCTACAGGCCTTTCCCTCACTTTGTCACTTGCTGGCACATGCAATTTGAGTCCTCCTACACCCTGGCAGCAGGCTCTGCTCCTCTGAATTTGTTCCTCTGGGGTCTCAGTACTCCTCTATGCCACGTTTGGATGGTGCAAACAGGATGTTTCTGTATTTCTGTATGATGTCACATGCAAGTCGGGCTTAACTGAGGAGAGAGGACAGCAAGTCACCCCTCACCTGCTCCTCCCCAGGCACAGAGATGTCTCTCTCTGTATCCTCACTGCAGCACAAGGCCATGGCTTCTCCCAAGTCTCCAGTCCTAAGTGAGGCAACACAGGAGCTGAAGAGAAGCCACTGTGGGCAGGAGCCTTTTCCCAGAGGATGCTGCAGACCATTACCACTGCCTGACCTTTTTCATTCTACCACACTGACTCCCCTTGGAAACAGCCTAAACTGACCCAACCAGTTAGTGAACCAGCTTCAGCTTAGACAAGAACCTATCAAAAAGAACTTCAGTTACAGCTGAACGCAAGCTGGAACTGAACAGAGAATGTACTGGTTCAATTCTCCGGTCTCCTGACCTAAACTGAGATATTTTCTTTAAAGCCTTCATTTCACACTGTGTACTGCAGGAGTCTCTGACCTGCAAGAAAATGCATAAATATTTCAATGTAGACAGTAGCCAACATGTCAATTAGTGAGAAACACTTTATAGGGCATTATAGATGGAACAGTGAGCAACACCAACACTACCAGACAAGCACATACAGAAAGGAATGAATGAAGGGCATTCTTGGAGGACTGCAGATGTAAAAGATTCATAAACCAAGCAGCTGTGAGTCCAGCTGGGGGCTCGATGGTGACGTGAATAGGGCTTTGGGCATTAATTTGGTGGGACAGCTTGATATCGCCCTTGAAGAAAAACAATAAATGTAAAGCAAACTCAAAAATTAGAAAATTAAAAGTGTATTGAGTTGAACTGTATTCTTTTCTGGATCCTGCTGTCTGACACTTTTGGCATCCTGTGCAGGTTGCAATTAATTTCTTCAATATTTTTAAATTTTCTTATTTTTTTTATGGACTACAGTACAACAAATTATTTTTTCCTGGAAAGATACCAGTTTGTCAGGCACCAGGGTAAAAAAAAACAGTGCTTTGAGCTCACGACAGAACAAGAGGAAGAAAGAGAAGAGGTGGGCAGCTCCTGTCCCATATGCACAGCAGCAAAAAGTCTCAGCTGAAGGCATTCAGAAATGCTTCCCAGGAAGGACTGTGGAATAGACAAACAAATCACAGAGGTACCGTCCAATTTAGTTGTCAGAAAAATCTGAAACTCTAGGAGGGAATATTGCTTCCCTTTGACTTGCTGTGCTTTTGGAAATGTTCCTTCTCAAATACTGAGAGCACACAGGAGCAATGCAGAGAACATCCAACAGTTTAACTGAGAGATGTGGCATACAGTGAAAGCTGCACCCATTATAACTTACAAGCCAGGGTTTTACTCTATAAGGCTCAGGTCAATACAGCTCAGCGAGCTGAAACAAAGCAGTGATGCATGGTCCTTTGGAAAGGAAGGTGTTTCCTTAATCACTAGTAACTTAGATATCCGTGGTCATTTCAACTTCATTTCTTTAATGATCCATATGCCTTCCAATCTATTACAAGGGTGACACGCTGGATCATGCAATAAGATAAAAGGCTCACTTTATTGAAAACTAGGAAAAATATTTAAAGAACTAGAAGCTTCCTTTTCAATTTGAGGTGAGCAAGGAGGTTTTGAATAGTAGGTGAGCTGGTCTTTGACCTTGACTTGCTGAGGAAGGCAGAGGTTCTAGTTACTGTCCAAGGACAGTCACTGCATTCACGGTAATTTCTACCCAATGAAGGTCTGATGGACAATACAGATGTACTCCAGTGAGACAGGCCTGTAACACCCCTTCTGCCCTTGCTCAGTGAGAGCCAGGCTCTGTCTCACCTGTGTTTAGTCTCTAATTCCTACCTTTCCAGATATGCTTTAAAAGAGGTGCAGCAGCCTCCAACTCTCCCCCAAAATACAGCTGTATTTGATAAACAGAGCATTATCCTAAAAAGCACTAGAGATCTTAGCCCCTTCAAGTGAAGAGGATCTCAACACCATGTCCTGGACCAGGGGTTAACCCTTAGCTATTATGCTAAAGGCACTGCAACTACTGAGCCCCTTTCCTTTGTACAGTAAGTCAGCCGTACTTCATTAGGGCCACCTCCAAAGAGGACGCACAGTGGTCTGGCAAGGGGGAAATGTTAGCATTTAAAGAGGTGAGCTGAGGCACCTCTTCAGATCCCCAGAAGCTCCAGTCCTCCCATCCAGGGAACTCAAGATTTCAGTTTTTAACTAAAAAAAAAAAATTACTTTCTGTGCTGCAGGAGACCTTTCTCTCCTCCACATGCATTTAAAACAGACATAAAACACTAATTGTCTTTAGCTGTAGAAGGAAACTCTGTTTCTCCAGGGATGGGAAGTGGTAATCAGCTGCAGCTAGAGGGGTGTAAAAATAAACATGCCCTGCCCTGATGGAACTGACTGCTACTGGTACTTCAAGCAGCCAACAGTATGGCAGGGGTCTGAATGTGTTCTTGTCCCAGAGATGGAAAACACTGCTTCAGGATCCCGATCTCCATCTTCCCTATCTCCCTTCCCCAAAACCAAATCTATAAAATTCAGGCAAGGCAACACTTAATTTAACTACTCTGAACACAGCATTGAGGTAGGCGTGAGGATCCCATATTATGCTTTATTATTCTTCCATAACTACTAGACAGGGATTTGTGACAGATGAGAAGTAGGGGTGTTTGCTCTCACTTCTACACTTTGCCACTTACTCATAGTGTCCATTCTCTAACATTATTGCTACATGGACTGCAATATATCACAAAATTCATAGCAAAAAGTACTGTGCATCCTTGTTTCTCATTTATTACAATTAGAGTTTTTCAGAAAAAGTGGCCTGTCTCACTAAAAGTGACTGGAAAAATATTATAAATGGAAGTAAAACACAACAGCCTATCAAAATCCAAGATTAACACATCTACCCCAAGTCAAACCACTAAAATTTATCAACACTTACAAATGCTTTATAATCACATGACTGGAAGATGAGTTTCTCTGGATGATGTTGCCAATATTGTACAGGCGTTGATGCTGTGGCTTCATTTGGAGGTCGCAAGGTAATCGAAGGCTCTCCCCAGTCTCCTGTCTGAAAATCACAGTTGTTCAAGATATTAGAGTATGTGCAGGCAAATTAGCTCCAAAATAGACCTCCACTGTTGTGCTCAATTAACAAGAATTTATTTTCTACGCATAGAGCCATGTTACTAAAATAAGGGAACACAACTGCTACAATATTTTTCATGATTTAATTTATAATCCAAAATCATCTACTGTAGTGTTTAATGAGGCTTTAATTAAATCTATTTGCTTTGAGAATAAAATCATTAGGCACCGGAAATGTTCCTTAAAAATAAGTGTTTACAATACATATATGAGGATGAGAGCACTTGAAAAAAATCATGATATGCACGAAAATGCCTTTCACAAATTCTGCTATGTGTTTTACAAGCTTTTCTGCACAGTTAATAAGTCTTCCATTATCCGGCACATATAACTGATAATTAACTTTCCTAGATGGCTAAATAACTGAGACTTTGCTTTGAAGACTTATTATATGTTCTTCAAAAATATGAGGCATTCTTTAATCTCTTTATGAATATTACTTTGATCACCACCTCTTGATGCCTCATTGTGGAGGTAGTAACATTGCCCTTCCACATTCATGATTCTCACTGATACAGGCGATTGCCTTCCTGAGCTGTCATCTCCTCTCTTTCCTCAAAGCCCTCAGAGAACACAGGTAAGACTGCAGTTTGCTGCCAAATCCCTTTGCAGCACACTCTTCTCCCTTCCAATAGAGCCAATGCAGGCGTCAGTACAGGTATGTCCCCAGCCTGGTAGTGCTGGTCTGGGTCTCACCTGCCATTGTGTGTTTTTAGTCATGGCTTTATTGGACCTGGACTGACCTCCAGGCCCTTAGGGGCTCCTTCTACCTTGCAGGCCCATGCAAAAAATAATTATTATTCTGAGACTATTTAGCTTTTAACTGTGATCTCTCCTACTTTTCGTTCACATGTGCCCACATCCTCAACACCAGGGATGCTGCCAAAGCATCAGCTCACTTTAACTGAAAATGACCCGTGAATGGACTCCTTCTCCTCTTCCCAACCCCTCTTCCCTCTGCTACCAGTCCCACTTTTATCCTATTTTGTCCTGTCTGGACTGCCTCTGAATTGCCCTCTTCTTCCCAATCTGTCTTTTTGCAACCACATTTCTCCTTCCTGATTTTCCTTCTTCCCCTGCTCATTTTCTCTCAAACTATTTAATCCTTTCCTATATGATTATTTCAATTTGGGTTACACTACTACTTTCTTTACCTGCACTTATCTCTGCATATTTTCTATCCATTGTTAAAATATGTGTTGAAGATGGCAAGGAATTGTCATCAGTATTTCACACAGAATATGGCTGGAAGCTCAGACTTTTATAGCAAAAAGAAGTTATGCATCAAAAACACACGAAAAAAATCTTACCGAAGACATTCAAAGTCCGGCAAACTATCACATCTTACTAATTAAATCAGGACAGAGTAAACAAAACAAGTACATCATTTTCATGTGTCACAAAATAACAAAATGACACGCATTTGCACAGCTCTGCAATGAAAAGCAATAGATAAATCTAGAAACATCAACATTACCCTGCCAATATGGTAACGTCAAGCAAGTCGAACCTAGTTACTGTTGACACCATTAGCACACCTACCAATTACACAGTAGTGTAATTTCTGTCTTGCCCAGTTAAGTTGCCTATATGCCATGGGTATGACTTCAGCCTTAGATTTTGAAAAGAAAGCAGCAGAAGCAATTGCTCCAATTTTTCGCCATGTACAAAAACCTTCTATCATATTTAATCTGAAGTGGGAGGTTGATTTCTTTAAGAAGCAGTTCTCCTTATAAAATAAGGTTTCCATCATATTACAATGGGCAAGGATCTGCATCCTTGTTATTAGTGGAGTCTGACAACAAGAGAAGATGGATTGCACCCATCACAAATCCTCACAGCGTGCTCAGCTGTCTCTTATGAATTGTTCAAGGTCACAGCTAACAGACCACTTGAAATAGTCCTTTTTTCCCCCCCTAATAAAGATACACTCCTGCATGTTCTGTGTAAGGAAGCAGAGCTTGGGAGGTCATCATGGCTAGGCTTCACAAACGAAGATTTGGGAAAGGCTGTATCCACATTTACAAGTACGCTGGTGGCTAATAAGGCCAATACCAGATAGATGTGTCTGTTTGCAAAAGGCACAGCAGAAAGACTCTTTAGGTGGTATATTCTGCTTGGGAGATAGATCCTATCCATTTAGCAAAAGGCTACTATGATGGAACACGAGTAAATTTAGTACAGAAAAGCTACAAAAGTACATCTTTTGACCACTGGTCTCTTCACTAAGGAAGCACGGGGATGGCTGTGCCATGTTCTACTGAACAAGTGACCGGGGGTAGTGCTCCAAACCCTCCTGTTGCACTGCTCAGCAGGTGGCTTCCCTACAAGGGACAGTATGGACAAATTAAGCAGGGAGTAAGGAGTAAGTAAGGAATAAAATGAGTACATAATTCTACAGTTTGTCTCCCTTTTGCACAGATAGTATGGAAAGCATGGAGAAATGCATTTCTTCTGTCTGTAAATAAAAGGGCAGCAAAAGAGGAACGGTGATAACCTCTTGTTTTGGTTCAATTTTATAAAGGAAAAATAATCACGAGGAAATGAGAAATAATCTTCAACTAGGCTACTAAAACTAGTGTATGAGACACTTGGAGAGGGACTGTGTGGAGACCACTTGTTTGTATCCATTAATTGCTCTATAATCATCCTAGTACCCACTACTTTTAAATTAGACAAAACCGAATTGCCAAGTTTTCCATATTTTTCTCTAGGATGTTCTAAACAGGCAATAGAGTTGAGGTTAGAGGAATGCAGGGATACAGTATTTCTGCTGTTCCTGACAGACCACTGCACCTGGAGAGCTTTCATGTATTTCAGCATGTCTTGTAGAGGGAGCAGCTACTAAGAAAACTTGCATAAAATTAAACATCACAGGTATAGATTTTTTTTTTTCAGGGAAGAAAAGCCTTTAAACAAGATTTAGACAGCTGAATACATTAAAAAAACTGTGTCTAAAAACCTCAACAGAAAGAAAGGGAGCTCCTCAGTTGACTGAGTCTAGTCAGATTCTGAAATTCTGAGATTTAGGATATCATGATGGCAGTTGACTTCAGGCAAAATACAAAATAGAACCATCTTCGACCTAGAGAAGACTTGAAACAACAAGGCTCAAGTCTGGGATAGAAAAATATAAATTACTAGTAGTCCTAACTCCAAGGAATTGATGTGGAACAATTCATGGGTGATGTATTACGATTCAGGTCCTTCACCTAATACACTTTCAAGCAGTACAGAAATGTTCAGAAATTGCCATGCAAGACCAACTATAATGTTTGATTTAAATTTTAAAAATAGATATGCTAGGATAAGGATTTTCTGGTTTGAATATTTAATTTGCAATTATAAGAAATAATCAAACATTTAAGCTTATGTATTTTTTATCACACAATATACAGATGGAGATTTTTATCTCTCTGATGAAGTAGAAAGGCAAGAGATAATTTATTCCTCATCTAACTTTACAGCTCATCAGGCAGCTGTGCAATTTATCACATGGTTTTTGCTGTATTGCTTGTGTTTTAGTATTCTAATGTCCCCGTGCCCTTAACCAGCACCTTTCCTCTCTTTGGCCTCTCCCAACTTGAAAAAGAATATTTTTTGCTCCACATTTGCAGATAAAGAATTTATAATCAGAAAATGGTCTCAAGTCAGGTGCCAGAGTGGTAAGGATTCAATCCTTTTACAGGGACAACCTTAAAGACCAATATCTTGTGCTCTTGCAGTGCTTTCTAACCCTGAAAATCAGCAGATGTGCTTTACAAAAGGGTCAGATGCTTGATGTCAAATGAGCTACAGAGGCAGATCACAACTATTAAATATTTTTGGTTTTTTACAGTCGTTGCACATTTTCCTATCTCATCCCATTTTCTGAGAAGCATATTTGACTCATATTGAAGGCACCTGGATACAGAGGTAGTCACAGATAAGAAGTAACCTCAATACAATTTTATAAAAATCTAACACCTCCCTCGTCTTTTTATAAAAATGTCAAGTTAAAACCCCTCCATGCTTCAAGGAAGAAAAAAACAAAAAAGTCTGAGTTTGAGTGGTTTGAATGTAGTTATTTTTAACAAGAACCATATCTTATAACTTTTCACCTGTTTTTTTCATGCCTGGTTATGGTAACATGCATTAGTCACCATGACAACAACAAATTGGAGCACGCATGGATACAACACTTCTGGCTGAAAAATTAATAATTTTCTCCCTGTAAAAATTTTAAATGCTCTGCAGACCAGTCAAATCCTCATTGTTTCCTTATGTTTTAATTCCTAGACCAAGAGGAATTTTTTAAGCTCCTTATATTTTTGGTGCTTGAAATAATGGGAACAGGTTTATGGTGTACTTAGATTTTAAAAACTTCTAAAGCTTGGTAGCCAAAACGTTCCCTCTTTGGCAGAAATGTTCCAAGGAGGCATGGCAAAAATCAGGAGAAATCTACAGCTCCTCTGAAATACTCTGCTGAACAACAGGCTGTCATCCTTACCACACTGCAATATGGATCACCAGGATCCCATGCACAGCCTTTGTGACTGTCACAGAAGTGATAAAAACTCACGGCACCATCAGCATTACCTCTAATTCCCCCAAAGGTGACTCTGTAAACACAGGGTGTACCTCAGCTGGGCAAAGCCTATGGGCTGACACAGAAAGGGCAGCACAACACACTGTGGGGGTGAAACTGTGCAAACCGAGCTGTTTACACGGTTTCCCGTTTTGGAAAAGTGAGTGAACGAAAACATCAGAACAGAAGTCAAAGCTCCCCCTGAGCGAGACTGCTGCTGGCAATGCCCCCACGTCCTGTATGTATGTACACCATACAGCCAACATACGCTAACCACATGGCACGACACACGGATGTGCGCACACATAATCCCCAAGGAGGGCAGACAAGTTACGAACTTTTGTTACCATTTCAGCGACATGACACCTGTAGATAACACCAAGGCAACAGACTGTACACCCAAAGAATGACAACATAGCCATTTATTACTGTATCTTACATTATGAACCTGATGAATCGATGAGAAAGGATATCCTGCATTCTGGTTGGTCCAGATCTCACAGACCGAAGACTGCTAATATAAACAGAAAACTGTATCTCATCTTGTAAATATTAATGCACTGCAACTGCCAAAAGTCAAGAATAATTAAGAAAAGGTTTGCAATAATATTAAAGAAGGAAGTAAAATAGCTGTTAAATGTAATTTTATTTATTTGCTGACAAAATATTTTTGGACTGGCTGGAAAGACGCATAGCTTATTCAGAGACTCTAGAAGAGGTTTCAGACTGTGAGTACAAGAAAACAATTTAGTCAGAAATGCTTGTGAGATAAAGTTATGCAGGCATTAACAGAAAACACAGAGAGCAGAAGAAATACTGGTTACTTTCAGGTTTTGGCAGAGAAGAAGTTTGAAGTCAACATCCTGATTAAGTTTTGAGACTTAAATCTCTCTCTGTTGGAGACTTTCACAGGTAGAGGAAGGGAAAAATCTGGCAAGACAATCAACAGAAAAAATATGTTTTCTCTGTAACAATTACTAGAAAAGAATGCATTGCAATCAAGTGAAGCAGCTGCCCACCATCTCCTTCCAACAACAAGTCCTTTGCATTCAAAGATACAGATAATATTATCTTTGGTATTGACCATGACCCCAAAGCATAAATGAAAGGTTTCAGTCTACCTTCTACATTATTGTACAGAGTCTGTAATAGCAAAGCAAAGTCAGCATACTGTAGCATCTCTAGCAAAAGCAACAGGCAAGCACGGCATTCAACCAGCATCTTTTATATATTTCCTTGTTTGGACACTCATCGAGAAAGCATCTGTGGCACCTCAGCAAACGCTAAGATAACATTTTACAGTAGCCAGGCAACTAAAACAAAGCATCAGACATAGAATCTGCCCACTCTATCTTCAGCAGGCAGCAACAAAAAGCAATCAACAGACATGAAAAATGCAACTGCAGTATCCAGAATAGATAGCAATTAATATATAAGTAATTTAACAACAGCAGGAATGTGCATTGCTGGTTCTTGTCAGCAGCGGCAGCAGGAATCTAGCACCAATGCTCAAAACAACCCAAAAAAGTGCAACTCTTAAAACATGGCTCTTGCTCTTACCTTTTGTAGCCGGCAAGCTGGCTGCCTGGCTGGTGACAGACTAGGTTATCACTTCCGGTTACGGCCAGGGAAGCCTGGCATCCTCTGGACTGACTACAAAGCACTGCCAGACAGACTGGTGGCTGCCTAATGTTGTTAATAGTCCCTTATTTCCTTCATGATCTGAAATGCATGAGCACAAATCCCTTCCTCCAGCTTTAGTAATTCTTAAACTTTCATGTATCTGGTTAATTTCACCTCCCTCATCTTGCTTTTGAAGTTATTTGCTTCTCCTTTGTGAGGTGCAGGGCTCTACATTTTGATAGCATTAGATAATAAAAACTTCGATTTTTGCTCAGTCTTCTTCCCCATCTTCTGCAACTTGCTACAAAACAGTCCTCCTCCACGTGATGAACAAATAGTCTCAGTGCAAGGTCACCAGCAAACACTGCTGCAGCTACTTCTGCTGTGCCATCATTAGAACAGTGCACTAGTTGGTACTAATGACATTTTTTTGTGTATGTCAAGCAAACTGACTTCTGGATGCTCTGGCCATGCTCATTGATGGGATGCCTACCTTTGTTTGCCTAGGAACGAGAAGATTCCTGAATAGGAATCCATGGCAGAAGCTTGTGCCTCCGCTTTTCAAGAGAAGAGTAAAGAGAAGGCATTTCCATGCCAGATGAAGCATACTCAGGCATCTGGTAATCAAGAAGACTTATTGCAGTGCTATTTGGACACACTCACTGAGGTCCTGAAAGCAGCAAGGTAAGGCAGCAGGGTACTGTATGTTGGCAGATGTTTTATTTCTTCCCAGCACTGGCATGGAGTTGCCATGATGCCATCACATTGTGCAGCTGCTTCTCACCATCTTGATATTCCTAAGACAAAAGTGTGTCCTTAAATCCTGCCCCTCTCAAGGCCTTGCCTTTAAGGATTGGTGTGGGGCCTCAGCCAGATCAGCCGTGAGCTGGAGCAGCAGCGGCGTGCGGGGGTCTCCCAGCAGAGCTGCCATAGCAGTCCTGCCGTGCTGTGGCACCTAAAGCTATAAATACATCGGGGACATCTGTCGGCTGCTTGGGTGCTAACTCAGGGACAGGTAACACAACACTGTAGTAAGTGTGGACACAGCCTTTAAGTTGCCCCATTTAAAAAGAGGGCAGACAATAAATTTTTTTTACACGTGCCAATAGTACCCATCCTGCCTCTCCCTCCCCAGCTCATCTTCTCCTAGATGAAGACACAGAGGTTAGGGCACTTTCCCCAGGAACTGGGAACTCTTGATTTCATGCCCTTCTCTGACTGAGGGGACTCACACCTATGTATTTCACCTTTCTCTTTCACAGGTTAAAACAGCTGCAGAAGGCAGGCTGTCTTCAACCCCTTTTATAAATGGCAGGAAGTCCTTCTAATTAATTCTTTAGGGAAAGAAGAGTGCCCAAGATGTTTGGAAGCACTCGCATATGAGAGACAAGTTTTGGGTCCAGGTCTCTGCTTCAAGAACTGTGCAAATGAACTACCCCCATCAGACAGACCTACCCCCAGAACTAAAGGTTTTGAGGATCTAGGCTTAAGCTAAATCATCTTTAAATACCGGTGACTTGATTTATTAAATCAACAATAAATCGAACAACCAGCAGAAACAGAATTTCCCATGAGTGTATGAATGCCCAGTCTGAAGGGCAGCAGTGCAAAACTCATGACTCTGTTTTGCACTCATTATTGTTTGAGTGACTGAGGTACTGTAATGCAGTACAGAAGGAACATTAATTTTATGGATGGTAACAAATTCAAATTCAGAAATCAACCTTTTCCTTGCACCATTGTAAAAATATTTAGCATTTACTACATACATATTTTATATCTTCAAAGTGCTTAAAATTTTTAATGAATTATGAAATCCCCAGGAGAAGTACTCAAAGTTACATATCCCTGTGCTGAAGAAGAAAGAACCAAGGAAAGGAAAAAGGTTAAGTGAGTATCTGAGGCCAGAAATTCGGCAGTAGGAGGAATAATGGAGATTAGGCTTCAAACACTCACAATTTTCAGCTCCCAAAACATATGCTCTCAAAAAACAGGTAAAAAATTCAATCTGTGCATACATTTCTACCACAACAAACACAAATACACTTGGGCACCTAATACCACTGACACAAAGGTTATGTGAAAAAGAGTTTAACAAAGAATATTTTCCTAAGTAATATGGTAAAGATGAGCAAAGAAATAGCATCTGCTATTGTCTGATTAGTATCGAACATGCCATTATCTTAATACTTCTCAAAAGATAAATGTTTACAAGTGAAATCACAACAAGACTCTGCCATCATACCATTTTTGTGGTGTCCCATGCATAAGAGATTTCCCCATCTGGTCATGGCGGGACATGACTCTGACAGGCAGGATGGGCAAAGGAAGGGAGAAAGTCTCACAAAGTGAATAGAGTTATCCAAGGAGAACTTTAGGCTTCCTCCCCATAGACGAGGAAAACTTGGTTGGTAATCTCAAGAAAGAAAGAAACCATAAGATTGTTCATAGAAATTATATGCTTTCTAAGGAGAGGAGGAACAGGAGCTGCATGGAAGGAGTCCAGAAGTATTCATTACAGCTCAGTGAATTTCACTCGATGGCACTTTAGGAGATGTCAAGGATTTACCTAAATTAGGAGCAATTATCCTTGAAAGTCATAGAAAATACTGAAAGGACCAAAGAAGGGCTAAAAGAATATTTAAGATGTGTTAGAAGGAAGACTCAGAAACTTATACGCAGCCCAACTGCAGGGACAAGCAAGTGACTAGAAACTGTTTCAGAATTCAGTCACCATCCCCCAATTCTCATGACCTTCTGCCATTACTCCTGGCCATCTGAAACAAACAGTCAGAAATATATGTATGCGTGCGCGTATATTTACATCTATGCATCCATTATCGAGAATAACAAAGAAAAAGTGTAATATTGCCTGCCATGTGTTACCAAGACAGCTTCTATGAGCCAAGAAAAATTCAAGATGTTTATAATGAGGTTCCTCAGTATGAATCATCTCAGATCAAATTTTCTTCTTTGTTGGAAAACTAGCCAATTAAATCAGCGGCATCAAGGAGAAGTACTGCAAGACTTGGACACTGATGCAACAACATATGAACAACTCCCATACACAAACTTAGCCTGAATCAAATGCAGTGGTTGCACAAGAAGTTGAAATTCACCTTTTGAGAATAATTATTGGTATTTAAGCACAAATGGACTGGAATATGCCAAGGCAATCTGCAAGGACCTGCTCCATGCTGTGGCCTGGAGGAGTGCCAAGGCTAAGGAGGATCCAGAAGTGAGGGACTTTTCAGAATGTGGTAAGAACTGAAAATGGATCTAATGAACTACAGAAAGTCAGATAAAATTACGTAAGATTACACACAGATATAAAATAGCAAACAAATTAGCAGAGTGATTTAGGTTGCAACAGGACAAAAAAGATCTGAAAGTTTCAGTATACCTCAAATTAGATAAAGTCAGTCTTTAAAAAGAAAAAGGAAATAAATCACAAGATAATTCACACTGTAAGGGAGCTCAGGAAATCTCCATTCCAACTCCAGCTCAAGGCAGGAGCAGCTGTGAGATGGGACCAGATTGCTCGGGGCTTCATCCAGTCAAGTCTTGAAAACCATCGAGGACAGAGACTGGGCAGACTCTGTGAGCAACTTGTTCCCCTGCTTGCCTGTCTGCATTGGGAGGAAATTTCTCTTGGCATCCAGTCAGCGTCTCTCCACTTTCAGTTTCAGTACCCAAAGCCACCTCTTCTCCAGCCAGCCCTGGTTGTCCAGCCTCTCCTGGGAGGGCAACTGCTTCAGCTCCCGACCATCTTGGTGGCCCTTTGCTGAATTTCCCTCTCCTAAATAAAAAAACCCAGGTATTCAATAAAAGTGGTTATATGGGGCAGCCACCAGTGAGGTCTCACATGGGGTGGCATCCAGTTTTAGCCACTGCAGTGTAAGAAGGGAGTCCAGGAGAGAGTGACAACAACAAACAGAAGTCTAGAAAACACCAGGGCGTGGCTCTGGTTAGGAAAAGGTAGGTACCAATGGTTTATTCAGCCCTGCGCTAGTCTGAGTAGAGGTTGTTGGTGACTCCTGATCTTCTGCTGCCTTTTCCACCTCTCCTCAGCAAGGTTGCCCTCTCACACTTCCACATGGCAGTGATGGTCCACAGGGAGAAGAGGAGCTGCTGAACGCAACCTCTGGGCTTATTCCCCCGCTGCCTCCTCCTCTGTGTCTCACCACAGGACCCAGCCTCAGAAAATTGTTCCCATCTCCCAGTGCTGCAGCTCCAGTGAGGCACAAGGAGGGAGAGAGAGAAACAGCAGCAAACCCCACTCCCCTGATGCGCATAATCTAACTCGCTAACTATAATTTAGTCTAGCTCCAGAAATGAGGATAATTTTGGATTAAATCCCAGAAAAATCAGTCTTGTTATGGCAAACAAACTTTTAAGGTGCAACAGCTGAAAGAAACAAATGAAACTTGGATCAATGGGGTCTGGTCACTTTTGTAACTGTACCTCCAAAAGTTTTAGGACCAGGGGAGAGCAGTTGTGCCATCTAAATAGATGCTGCTTCCCTGAATGTTCCCAAGGCTCTGGAGAAAGCTTGCCTTATCAGAAGGAATAACTGCAAATCCTCCTTTAAAAACAAGATCTTGAGAGATGGAGAGTGAAATTTGTACTTCTTTTAGAGAAGCAGAAACTCAAAATACCACTTCTTTTTAGAGGAGTCACATGTTTTGCATTGGTATATTTCTTTTGCTTCTCCTGAAAATACTTCACATGAAAATTTCTGGAAAATCACCACCCTCTTTGGACTGGCTCTATCGCAGGCAGGCACTGCATGACAGGCATGAGCAGCAACACCACGCTCCAAGTCAGTGCCCCCAGTGAGGTTTCACAAGAAGGTGCATGCCATGGCCAGCACACCCAGGGAAGGAGGCGACTGACCCAGGACCACAGCAAGCCTGCAGACTGTCCTCTCCTGTCTGTGTCAGGGTGAGAAGCAAAGCCTCTTCCTGTGCTAGGGTGGGTGCTGTAGGTCCCATACACCTCCACCTCCTGCTCCACACAGAGCCATGCTTTCCACTTCTCTGATGAGAAAAGTCTAATCACAGAGGTATGCTTCTCTCTCATTCCTCCTTCACATGATAGCCATCTTTTCCTTAGGCAGCTGTTCTCAACCGATTTTGATCAAGCAGACCAGGAGCTGGGCTCCTGCTAGGGAGGACAGACCGAGGGCCTTCAGTTTGTCAAGGTTATAACTGCACTGACTGGCTTGTGGAGGTGCAGCTTTACAGTCGCAGCTCTGGCTTCATGACTCCCACTGGGCAGCCAAGCTTCTTCTCATTGACAACACCCCTTCTGCTGGTACTGCCATCTACCAGTGTGCCACTGCCTCTTAACTTTGCACAGAGGATATAAACTTCTGGACAAACACCAGGGAAGATTATGAGACTTTAATCCCTGAACATTAGGTACACGTATCTATATTTTTGCCAACACTCCCCCTCAAACAATAAAAACAGAAGAGCACCCCAAACTCTAAGAACAGCTTTTTTCTAGGAGCTCAAAAATTTAAATGTTAGATATTAAACTTTAGTTTTCATACAACCTTTTCAATGTAGAGCCTCTAGTTCACAATACTGAGTGTGAAAAACAGTAAATTAATTAAGAACATCTGTCCTCCTCTTGATGTAGTATTTATGGTTTTAGTTTGGATCATTAATACTGAATATAGAAGCAGCTTCCTTAATTCCATATGCTGAAGCAGCATGTAGGTATAATCCACATGACATGACTTCAGTTCCTAAATGTTAGCTTCTGTAACATTCATGAAAAAATTCTACCTTTCTATTCAAACAGAAATTAGGTAGATTTTTTTATAATGTCTTTATCAGTTTACCTGTCCATTGCACAGAGAAGTAGTGGATGCCCCATCCATGGAAGTGTTCAAGGCTAAGTTGGAGGGGGGCTCTGAGAAATTTGGTCTAGTGGAAGGTGTCCCTGCCCATGGCAGGGGCGTTGGAACTGGATGATCTTCAAGGTCCCTTCCAACCCAGTTGTGGTTCTATGATTCTATGAAATACACAATACTGAAAATTTGCTGAAATTTACAGCTCAAGATACAGCTGTCTATGGCATTAACATCTATGGGAATTACAAAGACAACAGCTAGCAACATCTATACCATACAACTGATTCAGTTGAGCATTTTTCTTTTGAAGTTAAATTCAAGGTCATCGCAGTTCAGTCATCTTTCCATATTGAACAAAAAGCACCTAAAATATGAACCATAGAGCATTTTATTTGGATTTTACATATTTGTTTCTAAAATAGCTGTCTATTTATCCTCACAACATCCACTATTTTATGCTTTTAAAAAAATGCAAATAAGAAATCTTAGAAGTAAAAAGACAATGAATCTAGACAACGATATTTTTGTATTTATTGCTTCGTAAATCAACTAGTAAAGAATTCTGTTATTTGAAGAGTAATTTCAACCACTGATAAAAACCATACTTCATTGCTGCTTAGATAATCTCATTTTACACAACGGTATTCTCTTGGGCATGTTTTCCTTCATTCAAAGTAATCATTAAATCCTTCCAAAGCAAAGAAGGAGACAGAAAAACAAACAGGAAACAAGTAAATAAAAAAATTTCACACAGTGATTAAAAGTTACAAAACTAAAGGTGAGTTCTTTATTTTCAGCTCTTTCAAACTTTCTGTGTCCCCTTCCTCAACCTGAAACATCCCTATATCTCAGTTTTCTTAGCTGTAAAATGGAAAACATGATTTTAAACCACACAGTCCCACAGTGCACTGGAAATACAAATGCATTAGTATCTGTGAAGTATTTGGAAGATATTATTGAGTTGAAGGTATTATTTCAGAAAGAAGCAACATTATTTCAAAATTTTAATATAAATCTGCCCTTACTAATTCTGTCCTTTGTTTTTACTACACTTTTCCTCTACTGTAGATAGAGGATCTATTGTACTAAATCCATTTAAAAGATTGTTCCCTGTGTATCAATCCTAACCCGGCAATGAATTATTATATCTTACAAAATAATGTTAAATGCAGAATCCCAACAATCAGGATAGCTTTACTTCAAACTTAAACTTACTATGCAGTCATTACAGTGCCATTACACAAGATATCTTGTGTTTTAAGAAAAAAAAAAAGGGGGGGAAAAAAAAAGAGCTCTCAGACCATGGGACCGAAGAATCAAGAAAGGCTTTCAAAATATGTCTGAGTTCAGCATCTCTGTGAAAGAACTTCTCCCGCCTGTGAACAATTTTTCCAACCCCCTGAGACCTTAAAAGATCTCTTCCTTCCATCAAAGCCCACTACGGTGCTCCCCATATGGGCCACAACTCAGAGGCAGACACCAGCTGAAGCTTTCCCCAGAACCCTAGAGGCACTTGCCCACTGCCTCCCAAAATGACAGACCTCTTCCCTCTCGGGGTGCACTGCAGGTTCAGCACCATGGGGAGAGTGTGCATCAGCATCACAGCGATGCCTGTCCCAGCTCATCTTCTGTGTGGGCAGGGTGATTCCCACACCTCCCTGCCTGCCTGCCACAGGAAAGATGGTTTTGACCCTTGGTCCTGGCTAGGGGCAGGATGCAGTGCTCTGAACATCATAGCAAGAGGTCTTATGGACCATGGTGGCTAAAAGCACCATATGTCACTGGCTGGCACAATAAATAGTCACAGCCTTGGGGCTGGCAGTCTGGAATATGCTTGCAGCTAGTACCTAAAGCTTCTCTGCTGCCTAGAGAATTGCAAATCCTAAGGATGTGACATTTTAACTGGTGTATTTTAATGAACTTAGCTATGATTCCTTTCAATCTCCAAAGTTCTTCCCTGCAAATCATTTCAGGGGTGAATGAAGAGCCCAATCCCTTCAATGGAACTCCTCCTATTGATTTTGGTTCCAAAGAACTCAGGATTGGTCTGTATGATTTAATTTCTATTTTAAAGGTTTAGGCAATCTTAAGAAGAACCTCAGCTATTTTAAACCACGTTAATTTGATCATACTAACCTACAGTTTGCAAGCTCAGAATTCAACATCCACAGTCAATGATGACTCAGACTACTCATTCCTTTCTGCATTTTTTTTCTCCTTTTTTTTTTTTTTTTGAAAATAAGCCATCTCACAACCTTCTGTATTACTATTTTGGCAGTTGTGATTTATACAACCAGATATCAAAGACTTTCAAAGTTGGATGACCAACTGGAGGGTTGGATGACCAAATCTATTCCAGTGGAGAATCTAAATTGGTTAGACTCATTGTTTATATCAGCATTTTCCCCTCTTAGGTCACAAACAGTCTGCTAGGGAACTGCGAATGAAGGTACAATGCTGGCCTTGAGACAAAACCACCCACATGAAGTAAATTTAAATCAGTGCTTCCTCCAGGAAACAAAGTGTTGTATTACTTACAATCAGATCTGATTATGGTTTAGGGAACTCTTTAAACCCATCTAGCAGATCAAAGGAAAACAGATTTAAACTGCTGTGCTCATTGTTTAACAAACACTGGTTGATTGATGCAAAGATCAACATGCTTGATGGCTCCTAGTAAAAGTTTAGTGAAAACACAGGTGATACTAAAGACTGAAACATCCAATCTCACCATTTCATCAAAATATCTTCAGATTTTAGATTTTAAATTGAGGCTAAAAATAGCTTTATTCTAACATTTTTGAAATAAAATCAAGTTCATGAAAGCTATACAATGAATAAGGTCTCAACACTGTGTTGGCCTCTATCTTTGAGGCCATAAAAACACCCATTAATCTCATCACCAAGAACACATCAAAACCACATTCACAGCATCACAGCATACAAGACATCTTTATGCATGTTTATGTACTATAGCATCCAGTAAACATGCAGATCCACACAGCAGCATGCAAACAGCCTAGCAAAGAGAGGGTTAAGACAAAGAATATCCTCAAAGCAATTCCAATAATTCCTCTAGATCACGGTGTTTGTGAGAAGTATTCTAGCTGGAAAGCAGGCCTCGTATCAGTTCAGAAGTTGTTGATCTGACACAAGCCAAAGGAACTGGCAAACTGCAAGGAAAAAGTTGCTAGATAAAAAAACCAAAACAAAATAAAACAAATAAACAAACACACGGTTCATGTTAAGAATCAGCTGGATCTCTTGTACTTTCTAGAAACAATTATTTTACCTTTAATTTCAAGGGGGCTTTGGGGGAAAAGACTGAAGGAAATATAGTTCATTTTAGCAAAGCACATATTGCAAAAAATAAATTTAAGAATCTATTTTTGGGCTTGAATGGTTGAAGAAATCCCTGATTAGCCTCTTAATGGGGTGAGTCCAATTTATTGAGAATGATCACCAGAGGGAGTCATTGACTTTCCCGTTAAAGTCAAAGGGAATTTTACATACTTCAGGAATGCAGAATTTGGGGGCAGAGCTGAGAAAGACTTCAAACAGACTAGAGTTCAGGGACTAACACAAGCCACTGTTTTATGGATTTAATCTGAATCCATTTTCCCTTTTGGAGTCCCAAAGGATGACTGATATATTCCATGGTTAAGGTTAGACAGAAGGCACTGAAGTCTTTAATTCAGTGGGTACACAGTTTCACAGAAAAACAAACAAACAAAAAAACCCCACCCTGCCCCCCCAAAAAAACAAACCAAAACCAAAACAAAAACAAATCCCAGCACTTGATTGGTTTTACAGCAGTTTGGACTGGTGCAAATAATAACTTCTCAATTTTCTCTTTGGACATGCAACATATCACAGTCCTTCTGAAAATGCAGTATTTAACAGCACAGAGAAAATCTCCAGGTATCATATATGAGAGTATGTCATACCTCTTGGTAATATCAGGACCTCAAACAGTAAAAGAAAAGAGTAAAATGGAGACAGAAAGAATTGTTAGCATGAGGTCTTTGTGTTGTTGTGGTTTGTTTGATTTTTTTGTCTTCAATATTAGTGACTAAAAAAGGAAGTGAGAATAGGGATTTGTGAATGAAGTAATAAAATGAACTAAGTAGATGAACCAGTCTACTCAGCCATGAGCAAGCATGCATTTTATGCTCAAACACCTAAATTTCATAACCTTCAAAGAAATATTTTCGTGTTAAGAACTCGGCTTTTCTTTGCTGGACTTCAGCTCAACCTTGTTCTTGCCACAGAAGCCCAGCAGACTTTGGTTTGGAAACAAGCTCATTCACTCAGCAACTTTCTCCTTAATTCTGTACAATAAAATTATATAGCAGAAAATTAGGAGATTAAGAAAAGACAAGGCAACAGGCCCACCCAAACAAATGCAATTTCACCTCTCTAGAAACCTTCTCTGAACAAATGGAATTCAATTTGTTTCTGTGTTCCCAGGTAATGGTAGCACCTTGTTTTCTTTGTTTATTTAATTACTTCTTGTTCATGCAATTAGCTGACAGACTGCAGCCTTTTGTTCATTATAACACAATTATTTGCATAGCTGTTTCCATTTTGAGCTTGAATTTTGGACAGAAGCTCTATTTTGGACTGTGGCAGGCAGAGCTACTGCTGGGAAGCCTCATGCAGGGCAGCACGCAGCAACCTGCTCCTTCATGGAGTGAGTCGCTCCAGGAGCTGCCCTGGCCGCCCATCTGCTTCTGACAGCAAATCAAAGCCCTGTTCCCAACATGCAAATTAAGACCTGGCTGTCTGTCATCATAGGTACCACCAAAAACCAGCTGAGTTCATTCTAAAGCATTTTCACCAACAGGCTGCCCATGCATGATTTTCTGCCCCTTAGATTGGATATTAGGAAAAACTTTCTCACTGAAATGGTGGTAGGCATTGGAATGAGCTGTGCAGGGGAGTGGTGGAATCATCATCCCTGGAGGTGTTAAAAAAACATGTAGGTGTGATCCTTGGGGACACGGTTTAGTGGTGAACATGGCAGTGCTAGGTTAATGGTTGGAGCTGATGACCTTAAGGGTCTTTTTCATCCTAAATGGTTCTATGATTCTAAGGTATCACTCCGGTCAATATATACATTAATTTAAAAATATCAGTACTCTTTCAGAGATTGGATGAAAAAAAATTTAGAGGTGGAGACTATTTTAGGCTTTCTTTCATGAACAGTTTAACATCCAGTTCAGTCTAGTGCTGTTGTGATGCTCAAATGAGTTTTTGCACCATTAAATCTTTTTTTAAACACTCAAGATATATCTCCAGATCACAGTTTTGCAGAATGCTGAACCTCTCCATTAATAAATGCAGCAATCACCACCCTCCAAGTCCTCTAAGTTTCTGGCAGGGAACTGACATCACCTTATTTTTATCTAGGTTGCTCAGAAGTTGAGGAATCTGCACCTTCTTACAGGAACAAGAGGCAGAGTCAACGCAGGGGGAAGACTGTATGCTCTGCGGTGCAGAAGCCACCTTCATCTCAGCCTCCAGGCACCTAAAGCCCCCCAAAACTCAACCTCTCAGGAGAAATTATACACCAACATGCCAACTTACACTATTTGAAGTACAGAGAGCTGGAACAGACAGCTTGAAAAAATTGCCAACCTTTGTCATTTACAATTCAAACTTCATATAGGACCCACTGCTCTGGTCAGGGTTAGTTCTGTAACCAAATGCAGCAAGGCGCAGCCTTTTAACAGCATTGTTTTAGTCCTACCTGTGCCATCTGCCTCTCCAGCTTTGACCGGGGAATATCATCAAAATAGTTTTCATTTCTTCTTCTCCTTGCATCGCCCTGCATGATAATGTGGGGAACGTCCAGGGAGCCACCAGTAGTGAAAGTGCTTTGGCTAAGTGATGGAGACAACTGAGGAGGAGTGTGGTTACCGCTGGGTTCCTGGACAGAGAAATAAAATGCAGCATAAGAACAGCATATTACTGACTTCGAACCACACATTTAAAAGTGTATTTGAATGGTTCACACTAAAAAAAATAAGGAACAATTCCTGCAGTAGAGGTTACTGTGGACGAACTTTTGAGATTTGCTACCTAACGTGCTGAGCCCATGTGGAAGGAAAAATAATTCACTATTTACACCAACTAGTGGCAAACTTCCTCTCCCAAACCTCCTTGTGTTATATATACTTCCTTCTAAGACTGCTGGAGAGATAAAACAGTGAGTTACTTCTTGTCAAGGTCCAAATAATGCCATGATTTAGGACTAGCTATTTGTAAGATGAAATACATTCTCACTACTGAGCAGCCACTCTGAGCAGTGAAAGTGATTTGAAAGTGATTTGAAATCTAGCAACATCTCTTGCTGGAAAAAAAGAAATGCATGTCCATTTACACAGTATAGATACTTTGTTGCAATTTTTATAGGTTTTGCAGAACATCCATTTTAACTCGAAGTACCAGATATCAGACACAAGCTAAGTAACAATTCCTAGAACACATGAAAGCATCGGAGCACAAATATTTTACTGGCCTTTTCTTGTTATCTGTGATGAACCTTGTATCAGTCAGTGTACAAATACGATACTCAATTGATACATAAACTCTATCTAATAAATAGGTAAAGGGGTCCTCCTGATCATCCATTTTACCAGAATCTGCTACCACACAGCTCATTTGTAGCCACCATTCGTATGTTTGGAAACACTTATTCTCATGCACATCACATCACTTGTTCAAACACCAACTACAAACATCAGTGCCCAGCTCTACTGTTCAACACTCTTGGAGGTCCATCAGAAGCAGCAGAGACCTACAGCCTACTGGCCAGACAGTCTGCATCTGTACCATCCCAGTGTGGGCAGTAAAACACTGCCATAGCAACCAAATGGGAAAACGTTTCCCTCTCATGATGTAGGTTACTGGGCTCAATTTATCTGACACAAGAGATTTCTCTGATAGTAAGTTCTTTGGAGGCAGAATGCACCCAGGAGCATGTTTGCACAGTGCAGACTTTCTCTAAATCACCTGTTGCTGTAATACTCTATTTCAATACTTAGCAACAAGAAGGGACCTGAAAATATTAGAGGAAGCAAAAACCTGCACCAGTGTGCATGAAGGGTAAAAAGTTCTGCCTTTTTATTTAAAGAGAGAATTAAATTGGATGATTCATGCATGATTAGGTTGAAACAAGCCCAGTTCTGAAAAGCATCAAGATACTTTACTCAATGCTGTTAAGAAACGAGAGCTGGTGTAAGAAATCAGAGAGTAATAATCTCTTCCAAATGGAAAGGAAAGGGACTCAAGTCATAGTAACACCTGATGTTAACATTTGAAGTGTAGGAGTCTATGTGACATTATTCCTTGCAATCACAGTAATGGATGAGTATTTTTCGTTTTGGCTCTAGTCAACCAACAAGAAAAAATATAGGGAAATATAGTTAAGCAATTTTTAATTACCTTGGATTTTTTTTTTAAATTCTCTAGCTTTCCTATGATTTGAGACAAGTACTTGACATTTCCCAGGGCAAAGAAAAGAGTGTTTTCCTCTTAGGAATAGCCTTTTCCCTCCTTCACAAAAATCCACCTACAGTCGGCCCAGTTACAAGCTTCTAAAAAGCTGTAGTCTGCACATGCTCAGGTTTGGTGGGGCATAATCTCTAAAACCTACCCTCTCTGGGCCTGACAAGATGGTGCACAGACCTCTGCCCTGAAAATAACCTGAGTACAGTGGCACCAAACAAGATCCTCTTTACCGACTGCTACCTGCTGCTTCAGATAGGTAGGTAACCCCTCTCTGCTCTGAATCATGATTCACACACTATCATTGGACTGATAGGGCTGTCAGTGCATCAAAGAGACAGATGACCATGCAAAAAACAAACAAACAAAAAAAAACCCAACACAACAAAAAACCAAAAACATGTAGATTCCAGCTCTCATCGAGTTTTTCATATTTTATCAAATTGCATGAAAAGAGGAAGTTCACTCTGAGATCTATATTGGAAGATTGCTGGCAAGGCAATGCAGACAAGAAATACCAAGTCAAGAAATACAAGAATTATCATGCCTTTGCATTCTGGAACAGTATGTAATTATATGATTTTATGCTATTTTCTCACAGTCGTCCTTCACAGCACAGATGGATCCTCAACTGTGCAGCATATTGTCATATACTCAGCACCGTGTTATCATTAGTTATTGTGTAGTCAGTATCTTATTCTCACCTTGTTTCATGGCCCCAAACCCCTTTCCTAAACTCTATTCACATCCTGCTCTAAAGATAGGATGATTAATACTGTCATATTCATGATGCTCATAACTGCTTTATAAATGTCAATCAATTAATTTTCACCATGCCCCTGTGACTTCTGGCATTTTATAATCACCACTTCTGTGTGGGTGACATGAGATACACAAAGTTTAAAAAGTATCAGTCACCTCGGATGACCAATTAGAATGTTTATTCCTGATTTTCCAAGTGCTCGTATTCCAAAATCCGCTGCTTTGTTGATGTAATTTGGAGCACTGTGTGCTCAGCACTAGCATAAACCAGACTCCAGTCAAATATGCAGAATGTTGGTAACATACAATTAGCGACTGTTTATGAGGCAATTAACTAAATAACTTAACAAGCATTATCCAAGGCTTTTGTGGCAAAAGCAGATGTAAATCTGTATTTTCATAGGTACAGCTATTCCTTTAATCATGAGCCTCTCTCCCATTCTTCCTTCATTCCTCATCCTCACTCCATACCCACCTTCTCATCTCCTTAACAAACCTGCAGACCAAGCATGGACACCCTTGCAGGTGCTACCACGGCCTCAGTACCATGATACTGTTAGTCACCAGGTATTCATACCATGTTTCTACTTGGCTGTGAATGCAAGGATATATGACCTGAAGGGATGTCTGACCATATATTTCACTTTCAAAATCTGTTTCCTGCCCACCTCTCAGTCCTGCCAGCCATATAAACCTGGAAAAACAAAGGTTAGGGCTGGAAGGGAGCTTAAGAGATCCTTCCTCAAGCTGCTTGGGAATACCTCATGTCCCACAGATGTTTGTCTAACCAGTTCCCAAAAACTGGAATTCTCTCTGGTGAATTAATTCTTGTGTTCTACTGTCATTACTATTGTAACACTTTTCCAAATTTTCTGCCTAAATTGATGGTCCTTCACTTTAAATTCCAGCCTCCAGTGCTGACTGGGTGCAGACAGGCTTCCATGAATAATATGGAAACTGCTTCTGTAATTAAAGATTATCATGCACTCAAAGAAGGACAAGATTACACAGGTAAACTGAGATCCAGCAATTACTATACTTCTGAATATATAACTTTGAATCAAAATAACTTTTCCTTAGTACACAATTATTGTGGGAATAACAGATTTTGTAGATATTTTTAATGCTTTTTTGCTTTTCCTCAATATTTAACCTATTCCTTTGAAATATTTTAAAGGCTAATACAAAAAACAGTCAAAAAAGATGAAGCATTAGCATTGCTTAAGTTGAGCTTGGGACCTTAAAAGTAGACTCTTTAAATAACAAACTACCTTTCCTACTGATCTAGAGCAGCCTGAACTAGTGGAAAGTGTCCCTGCCCATGGTAAAGAGGGTTGAAACCACATGATCTTTAAGATCCCTTCCAATCCAAACCATTCTATGATTCTAAATAAATCAATCTTCTAGCAGCAGCAGACAGTTTATTTAAATCAGTTTTCAAGCTACAAATTATTGCAGAGTACAAACTAAACACTATGTCTTTCTTTTGTGTAAAATGGCATAGAAGCAGTTGATGGAAAAACCCCTTTATTCCAAATGCATGTCCTCCTCTTTAGGATTCTCTGTGAAGTCTCTAGTACCAAGAGGTGATAAATGACATTTAGCACTGGCCCGCATCAGTAGCTCTAGCTGTGGCGCAGCAGATACTTTTTATCACTTTGACTACAGATGGAGGACATCCAGTTTTCTCTTCAGAATTAACTGAGAATATATAGTCCTGACCAAGAATGTGGGCCGTGGAAACTTTCCCACCCGCTGAAGAGGAATAGATTCTCCAGTTCAGAGTACTGAAGGCATTGAGAAAAAAGTGTGCCTTTCGATATATTTCTCTTTCCTTGGAGTGTTTTAACACCTGTCATGCATCAGAAATCATTCACATAATACATAAAAAATAAAGTACAAGAAAAACATTTACATGTATGTGCAATGTGCCTTAAAGCACATTATAGACTTGTCAGACCTTTTTCAATATGGCATTAGGAATAGGTTGAATTAAGGGGCGGGATCTAAAACGCCTGTATGGGGCATCTGAGAATAAGCAGGGTGAAAATCGGCTGGTCACAGAAATTTTAAATGCACTTGAAAATAAGCCCTCATTCTGTCTTTCTGTATTTTTCTTTACACCAGAAAATTTAACTTGGGAGCACTGACACTCTGACATTTTTAAATTTAATCCTAAATGAGATTTGTCAGAAATGCTGCCTCATAAAAATAATCAGATCCAATCAAATGCAAAAGGTGTGACCTAAAATATCAAAATAAAAAGTGTTGCTATGAACTCCCTTGGAGAGAACGCAGTAGGAATTGGTCATCAGACCACAACTTGATAAGAGTAGCAGACAGCAAGTAAGCAAAGGCATTGGATTGGAGAAACTGAGTGAAGGTGGTGTAATGAGAAGAGATTAAATGTGGTCAAGTGTGGAAAAACCCCAGGGACATCGCAACAACATTTCTGAAAGAGGGAATACAAATGAAAATTAAAAACATGATGAAACTTTTGATATACAGAAACACCTTAATGGCATTTATATCAACAATTTCAAGAGGTTCTCCTTAAAGACAGCCTAAAGCATATGTCTGAAAAGTAAGTGCAAGCCTTCAAAAACATAAAAGGAAAATGGTAACTCTCCTTCAGCAGTATCGATCAGCTGGGTTGTGCAGGGATTCCTGAGGGCAAATGTAGATGTGCAGCTTGTACACACCTGGTTCTGAGCTAGTTTCCTGAGCAAAGATAAGCTGGTACTTCTAAGATACTATTTATCCTAAGGCAGACATCTGAAACAGGTCAGATGAATCACCCTGTAAAAATGTCAGTTTATCTCTGCTGGCTATATGGGGAGATGTGACTGAGTAGGTCAGCCTAAGATGTCCATACCGTACACCTCTGAAGTGAGGTAAATTGAACCCCACTAGAAGCAGCCATTGTTTTCATGTGAGTGTTATGAAATGCTTACTGACTTGTTAAGAAATGCAAACAAATTTTCATGGGGACCTACCCTGAGGGTTATTGACCGAGGTGGTTTCTGAGGAGGATCTTCGTGAAGCCTGTCTCCCAAAGATGCCAGAACGCGCTTCCGGTGGCCGATCAAGCTAATTTTTAAGACCTGAAATAATACCAAAAATATCTCATTAAAAAAAACACATGGCAATCATTAAATAAAGATCCATTCAGAGTGAAGCCATTTTCTCTTTAAACTTTTTAACAAGTTAGTCCTCTAGACAGGCTGAGCAGACAGAGTGTGAGGCAAACAATCAGCAGAGAAAATGAGAGGTGAGATCAAACAGAGAAAAAAATGCCATAAAATGAAGGAAGAAACTAGAGCAGGTACAGATGTGGAAGACTGAAAAAAACAGACTGAAAAATGAGTAAAGAGGAGACAAAAATGAAATGAAGAGAAGGTAGCAGAGTAGGAAGAAAAAAAGGAAAGGGGACGAGGAGACTGGAGAAGGAAATGTAGAAGAGCAGGCAAACAGTGAGTGATGAGGATTAAAGTGATTCATCAGATGGATGAGGAAGAGAGAAAGGAATGCTTAGAGGGGGACAGAAGGGAAAAAAGAAACCATACAATGGATAAATGTTATCACTTCTAAATCTATTCATTATGCCTTTCACAGATAATCTCCAAACTTCACATGCAGTTTGCATTATGGTGGAGAATCATCCTTGTGTAAGAAACACAGGATAGACAAACTTTGTCCTGAAGTTCTATTACTTTTATCGGATGCAATGAAAAAAACATGTTGCATACAAACATGTCCACCAGTGGATATGGTCAAATATCTCATGCTTGTCCAAACTCCAAGAATGCTGCCAAAAAAGTTGTTCCAAATTTTCTGCAACTATTCCCCATCTGTATTTCTCTGTGTCCCTGCCACATACAAAACCATCATCACTCTCAGGAAAACAGGGAAAAGAGAAGCAGTGAGTTGAAAACTTTACACATTAGTGGGGAAAAAAAATCATATTTCAATGCTATTCTTTAATGGCTACAATGGCTGTAGTGTAAAGAGTGTAAAGCAGCCCTAATTGTAGCAGCAAGCCTCTGCTCTGCAAACAGAAGTGTCCTTACGTAACTTCCAGACTGTATATGTGGTTTTATACACCAGAGCTGCCTCCATTCCCTCTCAGAAAACAGTACTTCCCACTATATTTAGGACCACTGTGTGTCAACACTCTTCAGTCGAGAGGAAGTTCTTGCTCAACCTAGAAAAAGTAATAGTCCCCAAAAAAAACCCTGAAAATGCTGTATCTTAAGTGAACAACTACTTCAGCTTAAGCAGCAGCACTAAGAGCTACCATTCACAAGAACAAACAAAACCCAAATCCCAGCACCTCGCCTACTACATCTCTTAGATCCAGTATCTCACAACACACTGTCATTTTATTCTAGTATCCACCCCTATGCATCCATTATCCTGTCAATCCATGGGCATGTGAATTTGTCCACATTTCCTCTTGTAGAGGTCTTTGTGTTGTTTGATACTGTTAAACATCAGTACCATCTTGTTTACCCACATCTACAAAGTGATGGGCTATGACATGAAGAAGATGGAGGTCTTCCTCCGAGAGGCAGCTTACAGGGGTGTTGCAGACTCTACAGCTCAGCAGCAGACCCAAGCTGCAGAGTCCCACAAACCACCCTGTTATGTGATACTCTTTCAGCCCAAATCTAGAGAAGTATGAGTGAAGCTGAGATAATGCAGCACACACAGAAATGCCTGAGGCATGCAGGAGATTTAGTTATGTATTCAGTTTACATTGAGTGTTAAACAGAAGGGTGCACAGTTTGTCTCCATATTTAACCATATGAAACACGTGCATGAACTACAGCTGCTTTAAGCATTAGTCAAGTAATGCACTTCAGTGAACTTGCTTCTTTCATAATGCTTCCCCATCAACAAGATCATTTATCCAGAGATTTTTAAGCCAAGCTACAGTTCTTGGGTTGTTTCAAGGTCCTCAGCACTCTGATTGTCTTATTAGCTATATCAAACCACACAAAGCAATTCTCTGACTTCACAGAGCTGTTGAAGAACAGGAGAGAAAAGGACATGAGTCATAAGAGATCAGTAGACAGGTCTAAATAGCTAAATTATTTCAAAAACTGTGCTCAATTTGAAAGTAAAACAGATCTTTAAACACCATATGCACTGCTAAGCTTACTCCACCTTTTGTTTTTCCAATATAATGGTGGCCACCCCAAATCTGAAGTGAGAGGGATTTAATGAGGCAACCCTACAGAAACATATGGTCCTCAGTCAACAGGCAGCTGCATCACAGTCTCGTCTGGAGCACATAGTCCACTAACTGAAGACAGCTGTATTCTTCTGGAAATGACTCCTTAGCGATTTTCTTACTTGGAAAACCTGTTACTTAACTTACAAATGTAAAACACTCTTTTGTGAAACACTTCTATATTTGAGTTATAAGAGTTTAACAAACATCCTAAAACTCTAGAAACTTGTTCTGTGATGGATTATCTTTGACAGTATTTATCAAAAATGTCCAATATCACAAATTTAGGTCAACAGCGTGGAATGGTACAGCTGCCTAAAGCAATACCTTAGAAATACGCTAATGCTGTGTTTTAGGTAACCAGTAAAAGTCATGCACTTACATAGCCCACAAGTTAGCTTCCCATGAATAATTTTTATATACCAGGTAACACTGAACACAGTAACACTGAATAGGGACAGTCAATACAATACACCTAAAAGCTATGCAGTGAAGCATTTTGTCAAATGGACTGTAGGCTACCTAGTATACAACAAAGAAATGAGTTTTGCAGTGTTGCTGTAGGAATCAGCAACATGGCATGAAACTGTTCAGAGTACCTTAAGGCCATCCACGGCCTGTTATTTCCTTACTGGGACAAAAGAAAAAAAAAAGCATGTACATGACATACTTCTTTCCACACTGACAGCAGGATACTTGAGACAAAAATGATACAACTTAATCTCATATATTTGATTATATTTGATGCTGTAACACAATTAAAGGAGAACGGGGTAAGTCATTTGTCCAGAGAACTGATAAATGCACACAAATTTAATCTTATTTTTACCTCCATACTCTGCAATGATTAGTATACAAAATGAAATTCCACTAGGAAATGTAAGAAATCCACAAATACAACCAATGTAACACTTTGCATTTAGATTTCTGGCTTAGTTGACAGATGTTTCAAAAAATACATGTAGCCCAATAACTCCCCGATGACTGTGTATGTGCAGATGCTGGAATTAACAAGTTATTCCATCTAAAAATAAGTATTATTTCTGCAACATTCTTCTGCCTGATCTTTTCTTCTAATTAAATAATACTATCCAATATCCAATACTGTATTTTTATAATTATTCTACCTTTCTTTAAGAGTATTATAAAGATTCCAGAAATTCAGCACATCAATTCCTTTTCTTTTGGAAGAATCTGAAACGTTACTGTACGGGCTAAAATTAGTACTATAATAGCACAAGTGGTCTGGACTACATGTGTAACAGCAATTGAACGCTAGGAACACACTATTAAGCACTATTGAACACACAGCCACAAAGTGCAAAACTAGAGAGTGATAAGAACAGAACTAGAGAGTGATAAGAACAGTACTAGTGATTCTCTGGTAGCAGCATCAGACACTTTGAAATTTGAGAAAAAAATGGTAAATGCAAGCCAACAAAGTGGGATCTTCTATTTCTACAAGTAAATGGCCCAAAACCCTAGCTAAATTAATTTTTCTTACCCATTTTACTGCTGGTCATATTGGAATAAACTCCAAGGTATCTGGAATTGCAAGTGGAGGATACATTTACTACCTCTTTCCTGCCACAGTGCTGACTCACAGGGCTAATCCTAAAACATGGCAGTGCCCAGAATACCCACCAAGTGAGCCCACACCAGCCAGTACAACTCACCTGATCATCATGACTGATTTAACCAAAAACTTGGAAAAGGACTAGACACACTTGCTGTATAAATTCTCAGCATCAACAACTGTTCCAAACTTTACAAATCCTACCCACAGAACCGTTAGAACACTAATGCAGCATTAACAGTTAAAACAAACACACAAAGCCCATGAAACAATCGAAAAAGGCGAAAAAACCCCTATATCCCACATACTGACCAAGATTACATGATGTAATGATCAGCATATTTTGAAAATTAAACATATCCGAGTCAGTTGTGATACTTACACTGAAAGAAGAAACATTTAGATTAGATATTAAGAAAAAATTCTTTACTGTGAGGGTGATGAGGCACTGGAACAGGTTGCCCAGAGAAGTTGTGGATGCTCCATCTCTGGAAGTTTTCAAGACTGGGTTGGATGGGGCTTCATGCAACCTGGCCTAGCAGACCATGTCCCTTCCATGGCAGGGGAGTTGGAACTAGATAATCTTTAAGGTCCTTTCCAACACAAACCACTCTATGATTCTATGATATTGAATGCCCAGTGGCTTACCAATACCAGACACAGCCAAATCCAGTGAAACCATGTTAAATTTCTATTGCATTTTTCACATAGGGATACTTTACGCTCTTTCTCATCACATGGGAACAGAGAAGCTCCAAAACATTCTGAAGGTCAGAGGCTTGCTGCAGCTTCTCTGGTGTCCACAACTTCAGGGGAAGCAATTGTTTATTATGCCTATGAAGAGACTTTTAAGAGACTTATGCATATAATAATTATTTCATATCGTAAGGATAAGAAATATGCATAATACTACTCTGGAATTAATTACCCAACGGGAAACAATGTCATTTGTCTTGGTGACAGCATTTCACAAAAGCATATGGCTGTCTCATAATTCCCAATTCTATACATTATCATGAGGAACTGATGTTTATTTGGTCACCCACCACTTAAATAAATAAATAATTTAGCTGCAGATTTCCATTTAACAGTACTGAGAAAGCTAAGGCCAAGAGTCTTCTCCAAGTAAAGTGGTGTTACAATGTTGCTCAGCCATTGCCACCCCAGGTCAGACTGAGGGAAGTAAGAATTCATTATTTTTTGCAGAAGTTCTCAAGACAGACTTTGGCACTATGAAGCCATTTTTGTCATTAAAGTGTTTTCCAAATTTTCATCAGTTTAACAATTGGCTGGGCTGACTGAAAATATCAGGTGCTAGTACTTTTAGCTCCAATAAAGATAAAAAAATTAACTGTAATTTTGTGCTTGTAATCAATAACCATTAATATTTCAGTTGAAAAATATCAATTTAATACTTCATTAATAAAAATAAGTAAAATGCAATGAAACAAGACCTGGCCAAAACTGAGAGCTGGCCAAAACTTTGCCTCCTGAGGATGTGTCTCAGGCTGCACACTGAACTAGTTTTTAAAAACAATTTTTTAATTAAGAGGAAGTTAAATCCATGGCCTTTTAAAAACTAAATCATGGTTTGATCATTTTACAAGCCTCAGATGTAATGACAAATGTTACATATGTGCATTTTTATCACACTAGGCTCCAAACCCCATGAATCAGAAATCCTAAACATCTATTATACATACAAACACCAAGATTGTTACAATAATGATTATTCTAAGAGACAAGTCTAAAAATATTGTTTATGTGAAAAATGGCAAGCACTGAGCAGATCTGTACATTAAGTGAAAACACTCCTTCTGTTTTCACAGGCGTTAAATAGAAAAAATACTGGACAGTTTGAAAGGTGGAATACATTCCCAAGATTGAGTCCTAAAGGATAGACTTTTCCCTCCACTGGGGACTTCCATTTCCATTTGTGTGTTGAGCTAATGACAGGTCCAGTTCCTGGTTTAGATCAGATTTGGAGAAGGTGTGGTCACAGAGACCTGCAGTACTATTACTCCTTGAGGTCTTCAATGTTAATCATATAGCACCACGAGAGAGCAATTGCAATACCAATATGTTATCCCACAATATTTTGCAGGACTACTTACACAGCAGATGAATTATAATTAAAGTTACTAGTACTACAACACATTTTGTAATGAGCTAATTATTTATTTATCTATTTTTAATAGGCAATTATCAGCAAAGGACATTAATCTGTACACAAGCATGAAGTACACTTTGTACAATGAGAAATAAAAGATAGAACACAAATCTCCATAGAAAATTTTAACACCTCTGAAATGGATCCTTTTTTCTGATTTTGATTCAATTTCATCACAGACTTAATTCCAAGCAAAAGGAAAAAAACCCCAAACATTTAAGCCCATTTAATGAATGGGACATTTGTCTACTAAATAAATAGCTTTTTTTTTTTAAGCTTTCTAATAACATACAGTAATGAGTGTTTTCATAATACAAGAAAAAGCAAACAGCCATTCAGCACTTAGAGTAAAAATGCAAATTACTCTAGCTCACAATTATAACCAATCCTGTCATGAAAAGGTGAGCTCTGTAATATGGGAATAGTATCAGTTAATTATAAAGATATTAATATATTACAATTGAAAGTAAATTGTTTGCCTCTATATCATACAATTATATAGTCTGACAAAAATTGCAGTAAAAATATTGAAAAACCTAAGATGGTGTTAATTCTTTCCAATACTAGAATTTAATGAAAGTCCCTCTGTGTTTGTTTTTTTTTTTTTTTATTTTAAGTCTTTTAGATACACAATGACTGCAGAAAAACTGTCTTCAACATACAGAAAGAAAAGCCAAACACTGGACAGAAGCACCTGTATCAGTGATCAGAACAAATGTTGTTAAGAAATGCTATTAGAACACACTTATTTTCCTAGAATATTTGCAAGTTACCAAAAGTATGCACAAAGACCTAATTACTTTTGCATTAGTTACTTCAGTTTAGTAAAACTCTTTTTCTGTGTTCTAAAACATTCACATTAAAAGCATCAATTCCACTCTTGAATATCTAGTTCAAGCCAGATCTATGCACAGAGGCTACCTATAGCTTCATTCAGGATGTGCTATCTCAGAATCACAGAAATCATTTAAGTTAGAAAGATCACTGAGTCCAACCATAAAACTAAAACTAGACCATGTCCCTAAATGCCACATCTACACATCTTTTAAATACCTCTAGGAATAGTGACCCCACCACTTCCCTGGGCTGCCTATTCCAATCTTGACAACCCCCTTGGTGAAGAAATTTTTCCTAATATCCAAACTAAACCTCCCCTGGCACAACTTGAGGCCATTTCCTCTCATCCTGTCACGTGTAACTTGGGAGAAGAGATCAACCCTCACCTGGCTACAACCTCCTTTCAGGTAGTTTTAGAGAGTGAGGAGGTCTCCCCTGAGCCTCCTCTACTCCAGCATAAAAAACCCTAACTCCCTCAGGTTCTCCTCATCAGACCTGTGCTCCAGAACCTTCACCAAGTTTGTGCCCTTCTCTGGACATGCTCCAGCATGCTATGGAGCATACAGGAGCATACAGGACATCACATACAGCAATCCAAAATCCACTTATTCCTGATAGCAGTATATATTTCAGAGTTATAAACTTGATAATGCAATATTGTTCTATTGCTAACATGAATATTTACCCACTTTTTAAGAGGAAGAGTTGTAAAAGTATCATAATTACAGAAACGTGGAAAGTGTTTGTAGGCTTTGATACAGGAACCATCACTGGTAATAATAATAATCTACCAGTATGAACTGACAGCATGATGCCTAAGGCCATCCCATCCCAATTCACTGCCAAAATACAGGTGAATTGTCCTGTAAGTCTCATAGCATGGAACTGCTTCCTTAGAAGAAAGATCTGCAGAAATAAATACCAGGGTGCGGTCCAACAGAAGGGGTGCTGGGCTGCAGAGTAGGAGCAGCTGCAGTAGAGCAACCTCACAAGGATCTCACTCCAGGAATCACAACCACCTTAAAAACAGACCTGGGAGGGAGGCAGGGAGCAGTTCTCCATATGGCCAGCTCCTCATCTCCTTTCTTCCTTGACCACAGAGACGCTAACACTGGCACAAGTAAATGGGCAGGAAAGTACAACCAAGGATAGAGAAAAGAGGGAGGGGTGGAAATTTCATTTCAACAGCTGCTTGTGCTTACAGCGGTGCAAGCCAAACACAAAATGCATCCACCACAGTGAATCTGCAGTTTCTTTCACGATGGATCACCCAAAAGAAGAGGGCAGCTAGCATAAAAAGATAAATCTGTAAAGAACCCTAAAGCAAACACTTTAACAGAAAACATGGTCTATGAGCCTATATTTTCAAGTATTCAGCAGTCACTAAATTTAGTTTTCTAGTTTCTCTGTCAGGTGTCTGCCATTTTCTCCTTGAAGACTGGAATGAATCTGTCAGAGAAGGGGTAACCATTCAATGAAAAATGTTTTTCTTATCATAACTGCTCCTGTCTTACCAGTAATCAGTGTGAATTCACTCTACTGCAAAGTGGCTGCTTAGGCTTGGCCGTACCAGTCTTTGACAGTATTTGGCACACTGAAGGAAAACACATATTGTGATGTGCTGGTAATAGGCAGCATTGACTCTATTTTTGGGTACCAGGTGTTATGCTGTCCAGGGATGTCACCACTATCAAGATCTTAATTTCATTAATTTACAGGAAATATGCACCTACATCTCTGACATGATGTAAAGAGGGTCCTCAATTATCGCTCTACCTGCACTGCAGTAACAGTCAGCTGATCAATTCCATCACTTTCCTTTCAGAAAGGACACTCCCTAAAAGAATAAACTTTGAATGACAGATAACCTCCGTATAGGTTATGATTTATACAACTTTAGCATAAAAATAATAAATAAAAGATCCTCCATCAAATTATTTTTCCAGTTGTTTTATGCTATAACGGTTTGTAATCTTTTCTCATTAAACAATTATTGAATTAAATACCAGCCCCTCTCCCCAGGTTTCACACTCCTCTCCACCTTCATCAATCTCATCCTTTAACACAAAACGGAAGAAGCTGCTACATACATAAAAGCTACCAATTCATCTCAACTCCAGCTATAGTAATCTATTGTTTTCTTTCAGGTAGTCTGATTGATCAGCAAACTTTAAATAAATTAAGAACAATTTTGAATAATCCACATTCAGTTTGGATTGTGATGTTGCCTGTCAGATTCTGAACCCCAAATGTTGTACATTTTCCAAATACATGATACGGCTTCAAAAAAACTATTAATTCTTCCTTATATCCTTACTTCGTTTATATCCTTAATGCTGTCACAATGGTATCAATGCTACTACTATCTTAAAAGAAGGCAATGACCACCATGGCAGAGGAGACTCATACGTCACAGGCAGCGCAGGCATCATCCTGTACTTTGACTCTTAATCTGTGAGGAGGAAGCACCGTGGGTGGGAAAGAACAGGCTCTATAAGCACAGCAGGATGGCTGGATTAACTCTGCCAGGGGCAGCAAGGGGATAGCAAAAGCATTTCTCAAAATATCTTTTTCTTTTATGCCTTGAGGTAAGAGCAGGAAAGAACACCATCAAAAAGTGGGGTTACAAAAGGATACAAATAAAGTGGCAAAAATATTCATCCGTCAATAGCTTAAGTGAGTTCTTCCCATGTGGTTCTGAGAAACACGACAAATTCGAACAGAAAAGATTATTGTCTGCATGATTTGAGATAAATTGAAACCACAAGGCTATTCAGATCATACATATCTTCTTATGCAGCTTCCTTCATTAAACATTCAACATTAGTCTGGCTTAAGGAAGAAACATTTTTGTACATAACCAAATTAGAACAAAGCAAGCTGTACTGAAGAGTTCTCTCCAAACAGGAGGCTGATTTTGTACTACAGTTAAAAAAAAAATAAAATAAACTGAGCTTCATATTAGCAGTGAAAACCAGCAAAGCTTTGGTCATCTCAAACTTTTTGTCCATAAAGTTATTTTATAAATTAAAAAGAATATAGATGTGTGAATCTTTTTAAATTCCACAGTTTGGGCAGATCCATTATTAATGAAGCATTCTGGTAAAACCCAGCAGTGAATGGGTTGTCATGGGAAAGGCTTTCTTGCTATAAATTCTATTTGAATTTCTTCAGTGAGAAGAGCTGCACAGGACTGACTCCTCATATAGGGTAGTGCAGCATGTTTTCTTCACCTCCACTCTTTCTCCTTTTTATTTCAATCTAACCAAAAGTTCCTGAAAAAATCCTCCTCTTCAAAGGGAGGATAAATTTCATCTCCACAGCTCAGGTTTTGTTTTTCTTTACCTTAAGCCCATTCAACACATGCAATAAAGTCAAAAGGAAAGACAGGTCCAAGGATTCCAGTCCCCACTTTTCCCATCAGCAGCAGAACACCAGCAAGCAAGTCCTTATTTTGCAAAAATGTTACATGAGGGGATCTTTGGACCTGCATGAAACCAAAATGACTTAGTAGACCTGTGGGTTCAGCTAACAGCAGTACCATGTTGCAAGAAGTCAGAGGCCCTAAATCACATCTATAATTATTCCCAAACCACTCTGAATGTTTTCATGAATCTCCCCAATCTCTAGTCATGCCTTTTTATAATTCTAAATACTGTGATTTAGCAAAGATCTCAGCAGTGCTAGCTTACCTTAGTAATGCTAGCTTAACAGTTGGACTTGACCATTTGAGAGTGATTCTGTGACTACAAATATCCTTAACCCAATGATTAACCATTCTGATTCTTGAATTATGTTTTCTGTTAATATTTAACCTAAATTGTCACTTGTCTATCTCTTATTCTGTCCTCATTGATTTATGAAAATAATTCATCATTATAAACAATTTTACTACCTTTTGCAAGTCATTTATCATAACATACATGCAATTTTGCAAAACTCTTCTAACCAAGAAATTTATCTTCTGCTCCTAATTTAAGTGGACATAAAGAATCCAATGTATATGCACATTATCCCAGTTGAAACATAATGGGAACCACACTAGGGGACAGAAGTCTACAAGTTTTTATACACACTCCTTTTGCTACTATGCACAACATTCATATATCACTGTCCTTTTTTTGTGTTCTGTTGTTGACTGATATTCAATCAAATATCCAGTAGCTCTACTCCTCCTGCCCATATTATTCCCCCCGTACTGCTGTTCAGTGATATACTCAGAGCTCATTATATTCTCTCATGTGATCTGTACTTTCAAAATAAATCACTTTCACATTTCTTCAATTAAAACTTATATAACTGACTCAGCCCATTTATGCATTACAAAGATCATACTCTATTTTAATCCTATTTTACAAATGTTACTATAACATTAAATAATCACCCTTCAGATCAGAAATAATGCCATGAAAATGCACATTTGTTTGGAATGACAAGTTTTGCTAGAGCAAAGAAGACATTAGTTTATATGTATATTTATATCTCTTAATTTATAGTGTTAGGTATAATAGCCAGAGGCATTATTGTGAAAGCAAATAAGTTTCTATATCATCTTGTCACAAATGTGCACTACAGCACAGATCACATTAACTCACTATAAGAAATTCTGTCATGAACTTTTTATGCCAAATCACCACATGAACTATGATTAATAATGAATCAGAAGAGTAAATTTATATGAATACCAAGCAAAGAGAAAAAAACCTCTTATTATGGACAATTAGATGATAATGTAACCTACGTATGTGCTATGTTTTCTAATATAAGGTATTTTCACATGACTGACTTAGACTTAAAATGCATTTCTGAGTTGTACTAGAGAATTAAATACACTTTTAGCTTTTCAAATTAGTAAGCCTAAATTTAGTCACTGCTAATTAACTATAGTTTTAGAAACTCTACTATTCAAGCATACATCTCATTTATGCAGGTTTTTTAATTTTTCCTGTATTTGTGACCCAGATCTGGATCCAGAAAACTGTAAGCCTTTTCTAATTTTAAGAATCCTGACATTTAAACTTGTTTCTATTGTAATATGAACCTTTGAATCATAAAATATTTACATTTATGTGTTGTGTCCCTATTTTCTTCTCAGATTTCTCACAGATACTCAACCACATAAGTAAACCAAATTTCTGAACAGAATTGTAAGCAAATGACTGTCTTAAATTTAATATATGCTTTTGAAACGTTATGTTTCTGTACCACAAATAAAATTTCTTCATTTTCAGGAATTCATTCTGTGGTTCACTCTAAATTTGGTCTAGTGATCCTTTATGAATGAACACAGATTGCAAGGAATTTACCAAGCGCTGATGTTCCCACTGAGCCCCCAGGAGCTGGGTGCCCTCCCTGGCTGTGAGCCCAGAGGACAGAACCAGCACAAGAGTGGTGCAGTCAGGCTTTTCCTATCAAAGTGTGGCATGGATGGTCTGGGAAAAATTCTCCAGATTCTTCACCCTTGAAGATTTAGAATTATACATAAAGTTAACAAAACATTTTAAAATCATAGAATCAGAATCTGCTCAGTTGGAAGGGTCCCATCAGGATCGCTGAGTCCAGCTCCTGGCCCTGTGCAGAAAACCCAAAGATCCACACCATTTGTCTGAGAGTGTTGTCCAAATGCTTCTTGAACTCTGTCAGGCTTGGTGCTGTGACCTGTTGGAGCCTGTTCCAGTGCCCAACTACCCTCTGGGTGAAAACACTGAATGTACTGAAGCTCTTCAGAACTGCTCGGGATATGAAAATCCATACTGTGGAGGGAGCAGAGCACAGTGCACTCGGTAGCACCCTGAAATTTCTAGACAACAGCTCTCTGCCAGTAGAGCTTTCTGGAGACTGACACAGAAGCTCCAGTTCAAAACTGAGATGCTGGTAGGCTGTGGGATGGAGGAGTTTGAAGCATAGTGGAATGCTTCAACACACAGATTTTCCCACCACCACCTTGGCATGCCCTTCCTGCTTAGAGTTGCTTCCCAGACATCCCACAGCTCCACTGCAGCAAACAAGTGCTGCTCAGGGTCATGCTGAATTCATTGCTCCATGCTTCATCTCTGGAACACAAAGTCATTAACAAATAACTTCACATAGAACTGGAACTACCAAACATTCCAATCTACATTTGTTTTACAGACCAATGGGAAGTAAGACCTTGTACAGGCCAGGGATACCTCCACATCTGTGCTCAGGGAAAGCAAATAAATGACAAAACCCCACGTGCGAATCATAAATTAAAAGATGGCGAGAGACACTATGAGCCATAACTAAGTGCAAACTGTACGAGGAATTATATCTGTTGAGAACTTAAAATACAAATGTTAAGTTTTGTTAACCTGCTTCCTAACTGCAGATACAACCAACGCAAGCTCCTGAAAGAATAAAACGAAATGGGAATTTGGAACCTATGAGAGATAAAACGAGTTCCAGAAATTTTAAGAGGACGAATAACATGAGAGAAGAATAGGAAGACCAGAAAATGAGTCATTATAATAATCAGATGAGAAATAGCTAATGGAAGGATAACATTTTACAATAAAATTAAAAGGCAAGTATTTGAAGGATATCAATAGGTGACATCACAAGGTTTTTTGATAACTAGAGTAGATAATTTTATCTGTCTCCTCTGGCTGTTCGGATAACTTTCCTGTTTTCTTCTCTACAAATTCAACTTCCTTCTCTCTCCTCTGTCAACCTTCTCCCTCTCTCTCTTCACATCTTATTTTCAACTCAACTGACCCCAAATTCCTTTTCCCTTGCAGCTTTGCTCTAGGTCCCCTTCATTTCTTTAGCACCCATCACCCACCGCCCAGATCAGCAATCTCATCTGCACTTGCAACCACATTCCCACCTCATCCAGACAACCACTGCAGAGGTGACAGGGAAAAATGACAGCAAAAGAATGGGCAAAAACTGCTGACCAATGAATAAGGCAAAAAGCCCAGAGAAAAATGGAAAGAAAGCAGTAGGATTAATAATAAAATCAGATTTGATTTAATGGCATCTGCTCTCCTCCATAAGCAGTGAAATAACCATGCAGTAAACATTTTTAATGTATGTTTAACGTCTATTATATATGTTATTTATGGGATAACCACTCAAGGTTGCAGAAAAAGACTGCCTTTCTTCAGCAATCTCTGTCCTTGTTTTGCACCTCTAGGATATCGTTGAAATGAAGAGAACAAACACCCACATTCATTTCTATTCTCTCGTGGTCTGTGCAGTCTTCTGTACAAGTGGTGCTTCTGGGAGCACTGCAACCAGTTCCCATCACCAGCTGCGACCTAGGATGACTTAGTATACTACCACACATAGTACGATTGTTTAATTCTATATTAACACATATAGAGAATGCAGCGTTTCACCAATAGGAAGCATTTTTCAGAATGGTTGGCTATTAAATATAATTTTGAAGAAAGAACTGATTTTATGAACACAGGCTCCTGGTATAGATTATAATTTTTTTAAAAATTGTGCATCTAATTTTTAGCTATTTAAAATCTGGTGAAATCCTTTTCCTAGGATACATTTTCTGACTGTCTAACCCAAAAATTATTACTGTGTCATGATACAAGAAATACTTAGAAAATACCGAAATTTACTCCTGTATGTTACTGTTGTATAATTTTGCTAATAACTTTCATAAGACCTCAGGAATTGGCATATATGTTAAAATCATCTAGGGTCAGCTTTAGCAATTTACAAGCTTCAGTGGTTCAAAATAATTTCATATTTTTAAGAAAATATGGCATGTGTTTGTATCAGCAAGTTTCATCCGTCATTATCCATCTCCCTCCTACACCTTTCTAGTATAAAAACCCCTTCTGCTTGCTGACAGAATACTAATTTGGCTTCATTTAAATGCTAAAGCAGCATAGTCCAGCTATCTCATTTAAAATACGTGTAAAGCTGTGAAACAATTGACAAGCACAATGAAGAGTGTCTACTGTAAGATCTGCATGCAATTATTTTTCAATAGGCACTAAAATTCCAAAAGCTTACACTAGCTATCGTTTTTTTCCACACATATCTCTTAAAATCAGAGAAGGGAAAAGGGTAGTATTTACCTCACAGCTCACCACTTCATACCACTTGTTAAGAATAAAGACTAGGTGATGTATACTCAGAAAATATATATATATATATATATATATATAAAAATATATATATATATTTGTGTGTGTATTTCTCGTTGTGCAGTCACTCATTCTTTTAACTTCAATCACATTTTCATTCTGTGTGTGCAAAAAGAAAATGTGCATTAACAAAGTCTGCATAAAAAATAAATCAAGGGCAGGAAGAATTTCCATATATGAAGAATACAAAACCTCTAAATACAGAGTGCTCTATGGACAAGACCTGGGCTGGTATCCCTCAGTGGTGCTTTCCACTGACCTGCATTGACAAATCTCTCAGACCACCCTCCTCATAAAGGCATAGTTTTAAGGCATAAAATGGAAAGTATAATGAATCTTGCATCGGCATGATTCATTGAGTTGATTACAAATACTTGCTGAGCAAGTACGCGGAACTGTGTATGTGGGGTTGAAATAAATACACCCACCTTTATGTAAAAATGTGTGATGTCTTTTACCATCTCTGCACACACACGTGACTAAAAAGCAGGAAAGAGAAATGTGCAAAGGACCCCTCATACTACTGCGGCAGAGTAGTATCAGAGACACATGCCTGAGAAACAGACCACCAAAGCCTAGACTTGGTTACCGTTGATCTGCTTCAGGTAACAGCAAACTAGAAGCTAAGCCTCATATTTCTGAGGTACGCAACTGAACAATTATTTATTCAGATGTGCTCACAGAAGCTCACACAGTCTATTTTAAGTTCAAAATCAAGGCAGCTTCCCTCTGCCCTAAGCAAAAATGCAGACACAAGTTACTGTGCTAAAATGTTCCTCACAACAGCAGAGAAGGTATGTGGACACGTGAGACAGCAAAACCTGCTAAACTTTACAACTGAGATTAAGATGAGAAGAAACCATCTCTCCTCTCTAAACTCTCTAATCCCTGAAAGGTTAAAAAAACCTGCAGAGATTTATCAGCAGAAGAGTTACTAGTAAAAATAACTTGTTTCAGAGGGTAAACATAATTTTCGTTGTGCAAATTGCAAGAAGACAAGAACTGTCGCTGGACACATCTATATTTCTAGATAAAATCATCTCATTTTCAGTTCAGTATTTTAAAGAAATGAAAATGTGGAAGACCTGATCATAGTTCTAAACCTGCTTTGAGCAACAAGACTAATGCAGGATTGAGTTAAGGAGCTGACCCATATACTGAAAAATAGGATCTAAAATTAAATGGGAAAACGTACATCATTATTTTAGCTCAAAGTTGCACAGCTAAATCTCCGTGCAGCAAACTGAAAAGTTATCTATACACTGCAGATTATTATGCACTCAGTGAACACACGTTTAAATCATTTTTGCTATGTTAGTGGCATTGAATTTTTCATGCATTTTAAAGTTAGATAAATGGTTAGGAAAATAATTCAATAGGTCAGGCATTTCATTAACTTAAATATTAACAACAAAATCCTCCAAGCAGAATCAAAATACCTTTTTTTATTTATTTATTTTGCCCTTGCAGGGGACCTAAGGACTTTTTCCAGGCCAAGAGAACACTAAAAAGCCTCCCCAGCTTGCTGTAAGTACCAGGGTGCTAGACATTTGGGGCTGCACAGCCTACATTCCCTGTAAAAACTGCTTGTGTTTAGTTCTTAGCTAATACACACTTTATCTTCTGTCTAGATTTACACTTATGTTCTTGGTCAAAGGCAACCTGTTCCCAAAGGAAACTTTGCTTTGCAAAAAATTCTGACTGTACACTGAATATTAACACTATTTAAGAACTTAACTAAGTACACATACACTAGAACTTCAATAGAATCTACAATATTTCCCACAAGTTTATAAATTACCTGTTTGCAATGATCTAATGCCAGCGAAAGAGTCTCTTTCAAACACAACTTAATGGTAACAAGGATGAGAACCTGGTTTTCTTGATGTCAGTGTCAAAATACCATTGACTGCAATGAAGCCAGTGTCTTGGTTGGACATGCTGTATTCCAACAAAACAGGAATAACACTGCATTGCAGAACTGAAAAGGATGGGTACAGTTAAAATGAAATGCTAGAATGAAAGCTGACTGTGTAAAAATAGTATTTTCTTATTCAGCAGACCTACCCTACAAATGTATTCAATCTCATAGCTGTTTATACTCACAGCTAGAAAAAAATCCCCTAGGATTACTTTTTATTTCCATTTCAGAGATGGCACAGTTATGGTGAGAGTAAGCAGATCCTGCTCATATTGTCTCTCACTCTTGTGGTTTCATCACGAGTCTCAATAAAGTCTATCTTTCCCCCAAACCCACAAACTTTTGAATCTCAGCTTTTGTTAGGAAGACAAATGCAGAAGTCCCATGACTGCACAGACAGTTTTGAATTACTATATGGGAGGGGGAAACAAAAAAACCCACATCTTAATTTTCCTATCATATTTGAAGTTGTAAGGTTGACTTGCTTTTCATTCTGCAGATAATCGCTGATTAAAGGACAACTGAACTTCTAAATTCTACACACAGGAACAGTCTGCCCAAGCTGGAGCAGCCCTACTGTAAATACCACCTGCAGAATCCTTTTTACTATATAAGGGCAAGAAAGAAGCCTTTCAGACACCAAATCAGGCTTGCAGGCAACATGCATACTGTAGTTAGGACAAACCTTTTATTTCCAAACTTGACAATTTTCTCCTTGTGGTTTTTCAGACAAAATGAACAGGGCACTTTGTTATCCTTCAGTAAACCTTCAGATTTCACAACACTGGGTTGAGAAAGGTTCTAACTTTCACTTAGTTAAAAGGAATTTATAATCTCTCAGGGATGCAAAGAAAAGCTTGGACACAACCCAAGTGTAATCAAACTACACAGACCCAAGAAGACATGCAAAAATGAATGAGAGAAGTTGTATGGCAGTATTTCTGCCTGACTCTGCTCTGTAAAGGGCTCTGTTGAGACTTAGGTGTAAAAGGACACTGCTGCTAGTGCTAATTCTCTCTTCCCAACCCACTGATTCAGCTTGTAAAACTGAGGCAGATCTGAGACAAGCTGGGGGCAACCTGCAGTTTTGATGTGTCTCTCCTTCCTCTACAGGAACTTCATCCAGGTTATTGGTGGTAAGAAAGAGCCACAGATCAGCTCATCCCAGTCACAATATTAGTGATATGCTAGTATAAGATGCAGATGATAGCAACTTTTACTAATAGCTCTCTTGATCCTATATTGTCAACTCTCAACCTTTCCAGATTGCTTTGTTAACACCTACGTTTTACTACAGTAGAAGCCTGCAAGGAGCTAAAGCATCTCGTCCCAAGAAGAATGATACCCATGGTGGAATGAAGACAACTGGATGTATCCCATTCGGTAAGATTTGTCCTTGCATCTCAGGCATCCAGGACTTTTATCACTGCATGGCAAAGTATGAGAGAAGACACAGACCAGCAAGATGAAATGAAAAAGGGCAGTAAACTGAACATCAAATGAGTTTGGAACTGGAGAGCAGGGAGCAAAGTACACGTGCTCAGACACGGCCTCCTGCTTCACTAGATAAATAAGAATAGGGTAGAGCAATGTGATTTAAGAAAAATATATAACACAGTAAGTTTTATTTCACAGCATGCTAAAAAATGATTAAAGAAATGTGAAGAAGAAGAAAAGACTTGCTCTTTGAGTTTTACTTTCAAATACAGCAATATAACACAGAACCGTTCTGATATGTGACTGTATGCATCACTTCTATGTCTATTATCCAGCTTCTTAGAAAAATTAAATCCAAACCTACATTTTATCTTATAACAGCAGCACAGGTTTCGTAGAGTGAGAGCTTATGAATGGTAAAACATGAATTTAGCACAGTGAAAACACAGCTCAAGCTCAGGGGTCTATTCTCACTGCTTTTATACACTTCTAGTATTCCGGATGGTTACGTAGAAGCATTAGGAGCAGAATAGACTCCTGTGAAATGAGCTCACAAATTAAATTAAGAGAGAGAGAGAGAGAGAGCAATGAATAACTGAATCCCCTGAGCCAGAAGAATGCCATGCTGAAGTATCACAGGATACACAACATGTGCTTCTCTGCACCTACTTTTCAGTGGACCCGTGTAATTTATTAACCTGACAGCAATGCCATACATACCCACAGGCTGTTCCTAACCTCCCCCTGCCCATCAGCATGCTTCCACAGAGAACTGCCAAGGAGACTGACACAACGAAAATGCAGTGGTTTGGCTGCTTTTCAACTTCTTTATACCCTGGAGACACAAGGATTACTTATTATTAGCAATTAAGAAATTTAATCCACTATCTTACATTGCCTGTGATCAAGCTTACTGTACTCTAGTGAGTCTTATCACAGTACAAACATCAGGTTACAAGCCTATTTTCTAATGCATTGACTTTAATTTTATATAGAGTCAGCCCTCCCTGTTGCAATGTAGTCACTTCATTCTGTATTGCTGATAGAGTGCAGCTCTTGAGTCACTGAATAATGCAAGTGTATGTTTCTATCAGCGCAGAAGGGAAAAAATACTAACTTGATTTTTCTTTCCTATTTTCTTTTCAACAAATGCAAACCTGAAGCACATGTGGATTAACTGATAAACTTAAGGCTGAAGGTAAAACTTGGCATACTAATAGGAATGAAAACCACATCTTCTAAATCCTAACGTCATGCTTTATTCATAAAATCATCCCGGCTTTACTTGCTGTATCCACACAATCAGAATGGATGAAATAAGAGACATTAAAAAACATGTACTGAGTATGCAGCCTGGCCAGGCACTGCAAGAAGTGGTTCACAGACTTCATTCTTGGCAAGCCTAAAATCAGATGTCCCACACTGTTTTCTTTGTTCTTATAAACTAATGATGATATTTATGAAAATATCAATGTTCTTCTGATGGGCTGCTTGTTTAAGTGAAAAATTATTACAGTTACATAAGTCACATTGCACTTACTGATCACAAACATACAGAAAATCCCAATCAAGGACTGGAAAACACTAATTCTTGTAAAAAAGTAAAATATCCAATTAAAAGGATGTGAGAAAGCAAAAGTGTAGAAGGCATATTTATCTGCCTTTGCCTTCCCTACCCGCTACATAGCAACATGTACACTGAGAAACTCCTTCCCACAAACTGTAACATCCTGTTCAATCCAGTCCTCTGTGGCATGCACTTTTCCCATGGGTAGAAGACGAGACCGCCAGGTGCTGGTGGCTCTTATCCCTCAGGTTGTACTAACGGAGGGCACTTAGCACAGTGAGGAGAGCAGCATGAGAAGCTCCCTGAAACTGAGCGAGTGCTTTTACTTAAGCCGGTATGTCATTCACCACACAGTGACTTATTTTAAAGAGACAACTGGTGATTGACATGTGCCACCAGGAGCATAAACAACAGTACATTTTCCTATGGATTTTCACTTTATGTCTCCACAATCCTTCCCTTGACCCATACCAGAACTCCTCCTTTCTCTGTACCTCTTTCTCCTCTGTATTATTTCCAGCTTCCTCAGTCCTCACAGTAATTTCAGCTTCCCACCATGGCTCTACTATTCCTTACCTGCACTTTTTCCTACCTTCAGCCATGCAAGCCACAATATCCCTGCCCCAGTGAGGATTTTAAAAGGGTTTCATCTACTCACTGTCATGAAAGTTATGGGAACTTAATACCTCTGAAAGAAACTGTTTTCCCAGTTCAAATGCCCAATCAGTTTGAAAGACTGGCAGAAAAACTGCAAAACCATACTTCTTTAGGTTAAAAAATATTCTCCAAAAGGAAACTTTAATGGAGTAAATCAATTACCAAAAATGCTAAAATGTGTCTTTTAATAATAATTATAGCTCAGAGCAGAAACCTCAAATCTTGCTTCTTATGTAACTTCACATTACTGCAGTTATTTAATCACTGTTCACCTCATCAAATAAAAGGATCATGCTACTGTTAAAATACTCTTTTTCTACAAACAGAAAAGTTAAAGCACTCCAAATTTAGATTCAATTCCTTCCTTCAGGAGTGATAAACAAAACTCAGTGAAACCAACCTAAGCTGTCCACTCGTGTCTAAATGACATGATATGCCTGTAGAGTGAATGTCATTCCTCATGTCAGAACAGTAATTAATTAAGCAACTGTCTTCAGTGTTTCCTCTCAACTAAGAATGCACATCCAGAATTTAGATGCAGGATTCTTTTGACTCAGATTGGAATGAGAGATCTGATGCTTAGGACAAGCAAGGATCAGATTGATTTCTGAGCTTATAACACACCCGTATAAACATCCTGAAGTATTTTGAAATTCGAAAAAAAATTCAGTTCCTTGACGATTTATCCACCAAGGAAAGCATTTTTTATCAAAATAGCCATTCAGATAGTTTTCTATTCAGAGAAGAACCAACTTGTCAACCTGGCTGTTCAAATAACGAAAACATTAAGCAGGCAAATGTTGTCCTCTGTCAGTCTGATTATTATGACTGGGGAATTTTAAACAGCAGTGAGATGAAACACAAAGCTCACTAAATCTGGGGAGTTAAGGAAGTCCTACAGTCCATATTCATATGCCTCCGTGTGATGACAATGATCCAAGGATTCTCTAGATGCTCCTAGTGCCAGGAAAAATCACCCAGGCAGCTGCGCACCAAGCCCCAAGACACTGCAGCTAGGTGCTGTCAGAAGAGGTGAAACTTCTGAACCTGAGGCAAGGATGATCAGACAGGTAGTGATCAACCTTGGATGCCCAAGTTTCCTTAATGCACAACTTCCACTTGAAAATACATGAAAAAAAATAATTTTCTCTAACTTGAAGATAATAGAATTGTATATACTGAAGGCCTTATCCAGCAATGGCTTCAAATACCTTCCTTTTGATGATTCACAGAAGAGTGCCATCCTTGTTTGTCCTCCTGACTCATGCCAAACCATAATTGCTACTCTTTTTTTTATTGCTGCATCCATTTTCTCTCATTGTCCTTTTTGTTTTCCTTTTACTTCTTTTGATCTTCTACACGTATAGATACAGAAACAGCTTTCTAAATATTATTCTTTTTAATTCCCTTGTGCTTTGGCTTTTTTTATTTTTTGTAACTTTTCAGGAAAGCCAGATTCTGCGAGAGTGCCATTTTGCCTCTTTTTATTTACTCATTATTTTTGCTGAAATGAAAGCCAAAGGATCAGGAATACTTAAGACACTGTCCAAGCCTGCAGCTATTTACCTATGAAATGATTATGTCAATGACTGTGTTAGAAGTCATTAGAGGTCTAAGGTAAAATCTCATGTGATACAATATGATACAATGTAAAAACTACAACAAGCAGCAACATGTTACCCACAGCTGCAAATACTTAGCACAGGGGAGGTACACCAAAATCAATTTTGTCATCTCTACTATCCTTCAAAAGACTGTTATCTGTAGTCCTGATGATTCAGTTTGGTTCATTAGGGTTGTTTTGGTTTGTTTGTTTGGGGTATTTTACAAAGCAAGATCCTGCTTTATTTAAATAGAATTGAAGGGGTTTTTATCAGTCTGGGATGTAGAGCAAGGTTAGTCTACAACGACAGTTGATAGGAAGGCAAAACCACAGAACAGACAGGGGTGAAGATGTTTACCTGGCTAAGAGTAACCCGACATAAGAGCATCAAGTCAATGGGGAATCCACTAGGACTGTATATGCTTCCCTCTCACAAATAACAGCAAAACCAAACAAGATGAACAGCAGTGAAATTTTGGTCATGGATACAGCATCCAGAACCACCTAGTCAGTGTGCTAGCAGTGAAAACAGGTGGTATTAGCATTTGCCTTGAAGGCAACTCTGACCATTCTGAATTTCCAGACTTGTGTGAGAAAGGAGGCAGTGGAGTGGCCTGCCGACCACCTGCTGGTCTTCTTGGAGGCAGAAGTGAGATGGCAGCCTGCCACCAGAAAGGAGCCAACTTCTGCCCTGGAGACTGGCAGGTTTGGTCTTGATCCCTGGACAAAAACGTATTGCTGTTGAAAAAGCAAGCCCGTCTATGAAAGGTCAAAAAAAAAGTATGAATGGACAATTGTAGCTACACCTTATAAATCCTTTTATTTTGTTAACACTTCTTGTTTTGTAGTTGAAATAACTCATTTTAAGATACTAAATAAACAATACAGATTCTGATGCTTATTAAATAACTGGACATTCTTAGTAATTAAGCAGTTTTTCTACACACAGCAGAAGGAAATATTCTAATGAACTGATTATGTATTTTTCTGTGCCATGGAGCACAATCAAATAAGCAATTTCAATAATCATTATTACTGCTCCAGTATATATTAATACATTTCAGATAAATCATTGCCTGTACTATCAACTCAGCTACTGCTCCTGCAAATAAAGCAATACCTTGTTACCTAGCAACCAAGCAAGGCTCTGCTATGCTGCAAAAAAAAAAAGGAAATATATATATATTTATATACCCCCTTCGTTTCATATGAGAGAACATCCATAAAGAACAAAGAATAATCCACTCAAATGCCTTCAAATTCAATATTTAAATAAAATGTTTGATCATCCACATTTCATGAGTATTTTCAGAAGCTCAGTCTAGATCAAACATGCATAACCTCTTGCTGACAATATAATGTTCTTGCTATGTATTTCTTGGAATATTTTAATCCGTACATAAGTACACAGACATTACACATATAAGTCATGACAGGCTCTTAATGTTACATCTGATCTGTATTAGAAGAGGAATAGCTATCATACGGCTTGCTTAAAGTTTGTTTGCATATGCTAAATCAGTTCCTTTCCCGTTTAACATAGCAACGCATAGTATCACCTCTTACTGATGCAGTGTCTCTTTTTAGGCTGCTAACAGAGGAGCTGGTAAGAAAGGAGATAAGAAAAAAATAATTTTTAATTCCTTTTGTTGCCTTTTTTTTTTTTAATAAAAAGAAGTACTAAACCCCCCCCCCACTTCATTGCTTTGTGTTTCATGTCTCTTTCTGATAGACTGCCAACACTGTATGGGTCAAAAACGAACAAGGGTAGCTCAGGAGTCCTACTTGTGTGGATGAGCTACACACTTGGGCAACACCTAAATCTGGCAGCAGCCTCTGAACTCTCTGCTCACCAGTATATGTCTGGTCCATGCTTTACTCAGAGTTGAAAGGGGCAGGAGAAGGATTCATGGTCCCATGACTGCACAGTATGAAGACATATCCTTCCCTGCGACAACAACTGCAAACAAGCGTGTGCAACAGAGAGAACATGAAGTCAAGAAAATTGCTGTTCTGAAGGCTTGCAGTTTCATTAGGAGGTTCTCACATTCGGTACTGTTTACGTCATCCCACTGCCCCCAGATACAACACAAAATACATCTGAAGACAACACAAATTTCACTTCAAATTTAGTGGCTAATCACATACCACTACTGCTAATCACAAATTAGATGATCGCTAACCACCACACAAAAATTTTGAATTTTGTTCCTGGTAGCAACATCTGTACTGAAAGCATTCCTGAAACATGCTGTTAATGTTCTCTTGAAAGTTTTTGAAGTCACCTATCTCTTAGCATGCAAGGATATTGGCTCCGTTAATCATAGCACAAAAGTATACACAATCTATATCACGCTGCCTTGAACATCTGCTGCTGCTGTAATCCTTGATAATTCATAGAAAAAATATTCAGAAAATTATATGCTTGCACCCAAAGGCACCTTAGTTTGTGTGATTGTCACCATTATCTCTGAGCTTTATATGCTCACTGGAAAGTTACTGCCGTTTGGTTTTGCCCATTTTTTAATGTTCTCACAGTCTTTAGCAACTGGGGACCATAGTTCACCTCCCAGTGGAATGTGTGAAGTTCAGTAAAATGCATAATGCATACAGATGGGCAAGGATGAAGTATCAGCTACCGTGCCATTCAGAAGCCTCTTGCAATAAAGATTTTAGAAGTTAGTGAAACACTGGAACTTATACGTCTTAGAAGAATAAAGCAAACATCAGAGACCATACTCTACAGGCTTTGCATGACAAAGTCTGTGCATATTGTCTCTCCCTCTGGAACACAGTCTTTAGTAACAGATGGCACAACCACTACCTACAGATGGCTCAAATAGGGGCTCCATAGCTTTGATAAATACTGCAATCAACTCCTAGGATAGGTATGGTTCAGGCAGCAGAGCAAACACAGGGAATAAATACCTCAAAAATTTCTTAACTGTAGAATAATCACACACATACTATTATCCTAAAGAGACAGATGAAAGTCCAGGGCTCTTACTGAGCTGACAAAAATTCAGGACTACTTAAGAGGAGGTCAGTAGTTTGGGATAAAAGTGTTTGAAATGAGCATCGCTCATCACTCTTATCTACTTTATCCAGAAAAACATTTCCACTTTCATCATGGACCAAGTATTGGTGAAAGTATTCTTGCTTTTCAGTGGGATTTGTTATACTTTAGAGGAGCAGTCAATTCTATCACTGAACAAATCCTTGGTTTGGTTGGTAGAAAACACCCTGGCCTCAGAAAGATGATTCACTACAGCGAACATAAGTATATGAATCTACTACTCTAACAAAATCAGAACTCGTGGACTGGTCCTGGGGTTATTTGTAGCAGACTAGTATAACCTTTTCTAATCTCCTATAGAAGGCTTGAAATAAGAGCAACAGGACTGATTTCATAAAGGAACATTTGCTTTAGTTGAGCACATGCCTCTCACTTCTTACTGCTGAAAAAAAAAAAGACATGACTTCGCAATGCCTTTTCTGGCAATACAAGGCTAGTGATGGGCCATATTTGCTATGACAGAATCACAGAGTGGTTTGGGTTGGAAGGGACCTTCAAAATCATCATCTAGTTCCAAACCCCCTGCTATGGTCAGAGAACCTTCCACTAAAACAGGTTACTCAGAGCCCCATTCAGCCTGGTCTTGAACACCTCCAGCGATGAGGAGTCTACAACCTCTCTGGGCAACCAGTACCAGTGCCTCACCACCTCTGAGTAAAGAATTTCTTCCTAATAGCTAACCTATAAACTTACCTTCCTTCATCTTAAGGTCATTCTCCCTTGTCCTATTACTACAGGCCCTTGAGAAGAGTCCCTCTCCAGCCTTCTTATAAGCTCCCTTTGTTGTTGTTAGCTGCCTTCAGCCACTCACACTTTGTGCCAGTTGGCTCAAGAACTTTCTACCACGTGGCACCTACCAGAACGTTCTCACTGACCAAGCATTGCAATTCTATTGGCGCATATATATAATTCAAAATGTACCAGTTTTAGACATTCGTAGACATTCAGCTAAACAATAGTAATATTGCATTTTCAAGTCGATGTTAGGACATTGAAGGGATGCACTCTGTAAAAACTAACATGCCCTTTGCTCTAATATGCATAGTTCCTGCAATGTACATGTCCAAGATAAACATACACAAGTAACAAAATATCTCCTAGATACACTAGGGAGAATGGACTAAAGTTCCATTCAGAGTCCTTGAATTACATGACAAGTTCCCTAGCCCACACCTGGAATATAATAATATCTTTACAGAACCCTCACAAACGTAACTCAGTAAGTCTTGTATCCCAAAAAGTAAAACAACCCATTGCATTAACAGGCAATATTTCAATCTTTCAAAGCAGCCCTAAGAAAATCTAAACAATCCAATATGCCTAATGGATTCTTGTCTTTGGAAGAAGATACTAGAATACAGATAGAAACTGCAATAATTTAAACCTTGATTACAGTCCAATCAGTACAGTATCTAGAATCTCTCCTGCAGATCTGAAGTTTCTATTCCCTTCTGCCATCACTATCTTTTCCAGAATACGAACAGAAAACATTAAAACTTCTGTTTTCAACTATTCCTCTCTGCAACTTAGCAAGTGTACTTTCCCTAACTTTCAAGTTTCAGGAAAACATACTGCAGAGTTAGGAAGAAGTCCACTTTGTCAGAGCATCAAGAAATAGGAAAAAAAAACTGTATCAAAATTTTTTGTTTAGGATGAACCACCTCAACTTTTATCCCTTTTCAGATTTTAGAAAACCATGACTGACATTCTTCTTTTTGAGGAACTACCATCTAGAAAAGGAGACAGAGAGTGCTATAATGTCAATGTAATTTCTGAATGCATCACTCAATCTTTTGTAGTATGTCAAAAGTATAAACAAAAACACTTCATGTGCCACAGTCTACAAAGGGTATCAGGTTTTACAGCATAATAATGCACGACAGAACTCTTAATACATATGATATATCAGTAATTATGTAAATACCTTCAAATTTGATTATACAGACTCACACACACCATTACAGTTTGAGCTAAATTCAAACTGTGTAAATTCAGCAACATGAAAACCTTTAAACCAAACTCAGTTATGTCAGTTTTCATACTGCTGGATTAGACCCTCTGCTTACCACAGCAATGTGTGACAAAGAGTGACTTGAAGTTATACTATGATCCCCTAATCCTCAATTTCAACCTGTAGGATACCAGGATGCCTCAAGATTGAGCTAAGCTTCAATCACCTGCTCCCTTCCATGAATAGGAAGATCCAGAGCATTGTCTCATCAGTGGGGCCCTGGGCTGAGGTGGGAAATCAGGAACAGAAGGAACAATGGGAAGCCAAATGGTGAGATCCACCTTGGAGACTATCAGTCAAGGGGATTCTACACACACATACTCCAGTAGGGCAGCTCCACCAGTCCTTTTCCTACACAGAAGCTCAAAGGCATGAGGGCAAAAGGTTAGGGCTTGGTTTTTTTTGATATTATTATACTTCATTATGTGAATAATGACATATAAGATGCATGATATAAAAGTATAAACTTCGCAGTAAAAGAACAGGGGGGACATGACAGAAAAATGTAAGATAAACCAAAAATTATAAATTCTACTTAGTTTACACATTCAAATTGACCTCTTTAGGAGAATCTGACTTGTAAGGATTTCCTACATTCCTAATAAATTAAAATTATACTTCAGGGATGTTACTAGTTTTTAACTAGCCCCCTCACGCTCTTACTTATGTCATCACTGCATTAGGATCAACATAACAAGGTTTTACCAGAACAGGCTGTGGTGGCTGAAATAAGATATTCTAAAAATAAGATTTATAAAAATGTGACACATCAGCCCCTAGCAATAGCAGCAATACCAGATATAGCTTTTGTATAATGCATGAACACAGGATTACTTCCACGAATCAACAGTTTTGCATTAAAGTATAAAGTCATCATCACATAGGGATAACTAAAAGTGAAGATTGGTTAGAAAAGAAGAAATTTTGTTTTATGTGAGTATTTGTACCTCCAGTGATAGAAAGAGATTATGAAGGTCAAAGAACAATCCTATTACTTAAGTTACATAACTCAAAATAGGGTGCATGTCAAGGAAAAAAACCATGGAAAGACAACGGCTGTTTGTATTTATTCACTGCTTCTAACTCAGATTGTTTCTTTTGCAGTACTTCTGTTCTAAACTGCTTTTCCAAAAGACACAAAGTCTAAGTTTTTGTACCATGAGAAAGACATTTTCAAAAATAAATTTTATGCGATGCTCTGCAGATAAAAAGGGATCCTTCTCTTGCAAAGATCCCAGCACAGATTACCGACCTCAGACACCAAAGAGTGGGAAGCTGGGGAATCAATTCTCAGTCTGACCAAGCTACTGTCCTCAGGTGGGGTGGTCTGACTGCTACAAGGCATTACTAAGTCCTTGGGTACCACATTTGTACACTGCTGCACCACACCAAGAGTCAGCAGAAGCAAGCAGTAGCTTTTCTTTACTTGTGAAAATATTTAGGAAATGGTTTGTTCAAAAAGAAAGAAGCTTCCCAACTTTCTGTTGACTAGAATAGTCTTTGGTACACATAATAAGAAAAAAATACAATCTCAATGCAGTCAACTGTTCAAACAGGAAAAATTGCTATTTTGGGGGGTAGGACTTGCTCTCTACCTTATGTTTTAAATAGCCTTTATTTTTTAATTAACATTATCCCTACTTTTATTACAGAAGTATAGTCCTGCAGTACTACACTTAAGTATCAAGACCAAAGGATTTCAACAAAATTCTCAAGCTAGGAATGCCACTTGCTTGTATATATAGTAAAACATGGCATATTTAGTGAAATACAGTTCAAAGGGAAACTTAACACTCTACAGCCAAGATTTCCAGGTCAGGACTGTCTAACATTAGTTTCCTATTTGCACAACTGAACATTTACAGAGAATATCAACTATATCAACGCTTCCTCTAAAGGCACCTTTGAAAACCACATACCGAGCTTTGCTCTTTAACAATTCATTTTCTTCGAAGTTTTAGCCAATTAGTTGGTCAATGCAAATGACTCAAGAAGTAAGTAAAATCACATTAAAAGATGGTGTCTTTAGCAAGAGTCCATGGGGTTTCTACCGAATTGGAGCTCTCGTGACTGTGACAGCAACAGGGAGCTCCTTACTACCTTTAGAAAGGTACGTTAGGGGAGCAGCCCAAATGCTGCTTCACTGCAGTTATAACTGCACATACTCTATTACTTACCCTTCTTCCTAATATCCAGCAAGATTACCCCTGAACGTGAGGCATACTCTTCAGCCTGTGCAGTCAATGAAATAAACGGTGCTATGACAATTTTTACCAGCTAAGAACCTTGTTCAAAATCTCTGAGCGCAAACCCTTGAGGTACATAATGCTTTCTTCCCCTGGCCTATGCCTCCTTGTGCGTATCATCACTGCAGAGATACTGCTTAGTCCCAGACAGCTCTGTAAAGGACAAAAATGGTAACAGCAAGCCTTGGAAAGGAAGTGGAAATGGGCACAGTCAAGCACTAGAGAGCCTGTTTCATATGGGTCAAACCCAAAGATTATCCTGCACTGACTGGTGGATGCTTATGAAAGGAACATGTGGACAGCATTGAACAGTTGTTGTTACTGTGCTGTGATTGTGACTAATATTGTGACTAAAAGTATTTAAAGGACAAGTATGGAGCTGTTTGGGAGTGTGCTGAGATGGTTCAGTGCATACAGCGGTTTGGAAGCACTCAAATCACAGCACCACGTGACGACTCCAAAATCAGTATCTTGTACTAAGGCAAAGGGTCTGTTAATCTCTCACACAGGTCATAAAGACACTCTCGCAAACAACAAAAATTAGCATAAATAGAATCCAAGCGGAAAATGACAGTCGTAATATTTAATTATGCTTCTGTAAGCATACTTCCATGCTTACAGAAGTGTAACTTCATAGTATTCAGACAATATTAAAGACTCATTGTCATTTTGCACAGGTATGTAAAAATCACATGGACAGTCAATTAATTAAATTAATAAGCAGTGGAGAAATCGCTAGGAAAAGGTTAGTGCAACAGGTTTTTAAACCTATGAGCACCTGTTAAACTTAACACTTCTATGTGAGTTTTTAAATGAAGATGATGTTTGGAAGTCTTTTTATAATATGCCTCCTGTAGAGACAATCTTTGCTTCCAAAATACCCAAGCTGGCCATAACATGGATTAGATTTGAGAAATACTTACGAAAGCCTATGAAAATCCTTGCATTCTTTTTTCTTGCTAGTGCTAAAAGCAGGAACACTACCACATTCAGATTTTAAAGAAAAGTAATAATCTGCATCATTTATAATGGCTTCAGTAAAAATACAGTGAATCATACACTACTTCCCTTAGGTTTTGCTGAACTATTTTTCTGTGTGACAATTCACTCCAATATCCACTTACCTCTGTGGTGGTTTTTAAATATTAGTACAGAACACTGAAGTTCTATATATTTTGATCATATAATAATCACAATGCAGGTGCTTCACAAACCAATTTGGTACTCATAAATAATGTGCTTTTCAGGTGACTGCACTATTATCAAACTAACACTTTTCCAAGATTTCAGCATTACCTCTGAAAACATTCCTGGAAGATAAAAGCATTAACAAAGCACGACAATTCTATAACAGCTCTTGATTATGGGATCCCGAAGGAGATAATTAGATGGTTTTCAGTTATCTTAATTTTTAAGTGATTTAACTATTTGCAAACTGACATTTGTCCAGCATATTTACTTATGAAATAAGTGACATCATCTAAGATTATATAAACAGTAAGGAGTTACTAATTATTTTTACAAGCACTTTTTATGAATCTATTTAAAATTATGAGAGCCTTAATATCAATTTCAGGGGGTAAGACGAAGCCTAAAAACAGTGAGATGACCATGCAATACAGGAGTAAAACTTCTAGAATTAAAGTTATTCCTATTATACATGCATACACACATACATATACACACACATTTGAGTAATATAAATCTTGATGAACACTGTAATTGACTTTCCATTTTCCTATATTAGGAATAATTACATCCAACCATTTTTGTGGCTTACCAATTTACCAGTGGCTTTTAACACCATTCTCAATACTTAGAAACAAGGATATTGCGTGTAAGTGTTCTTCAGTAAACAGATATATGAAGGAGAAAGAAATTATCTTCAGTATATACATGGCAAATCATGTCTTGCAGAATATACCACCTAAGGAGTCTTTCTGCTCTGCCTTTTGCAATCAGAAATGTCTATCTCGTATTGGCCTCATAAGCCACCAGCGTGCTTGTAACAAACGTGGATAGAGCCTTCCTAAATCTTCGTTCGCGAAGCCCAGCCATGATGATACTTGGCAAAAGAGGCATATATTCGCACTGATAGAACTGCAAAAGCTTTACTTCAAAGTATACAGAACCAGCAAAGGCAGCATACATGGAAATACCCAGAAGCACTGAAGATCTGACTTTACTCTGCAACTGGGAGGACCAGTCAACTAAATGAAGAGTTTAGATGATCATCCACAGTCAGACAAGCAAAACAAATGTTTATCACCTTCATGTTTCACCATGTTTAAAAGTACTGCAAAACTAAATGTTTATTCTCTACTGTAGAGAAGCACTTTCTGAAAAAAAGAACTTAAAAAATTAAACAATGGTCTAAAATCTGCTGTCAAAGAGGCAAAACTCCCTGCTGACTTCATCTGCTATTACTGCAGCTACTATTAAATTTACCCTTTTCGCAGCATCAGAACTTAAAATATTCTAAACGTTAGAAAAACCTCTCTTGATGTTTGCCAACTGCAGGAAACGAACAGAATGAAGAAGAACAAACCAATTACACATAACAAACCTCATACAAATCACCTTGGATTTCCTACACCAAAAAGCTGGGAAAACATAAGAAAAGAGACATATCTTTCCTTAACACATCCCAGTTTCATGTTTCTAGAAAGAGTAAACTCCAAAGACAAAGGCCTGGGAGAAAGAACTTCCATCATCTCAAGCTTCTCAAGACCTTTTTACCCCACCAAACACTTACTTATTTCAGGCACTGCTGATAAGCATATAGCACGTGTGATAAATTTAGAGAAAACAGGATGGCTACAATTACTTAGTTCTGGACCAGTTGGAATTTCCAGTTGGTTTTCCCAAAGGAAAAGTGCTCTTCTTTTGGGTTGTTTAGCAAGGGATCGTGCAAGTCCTGGAAAAAAAGCCAGGATATCAATATCCCCAAGGGGAAAAAAGTACAATCTTAACCATCCGCAGAGTGTGTATATTCCAGCGCTGAAGACTGCTTTCTAACGTTGAGCAAGTGCCCTCAAGTGACAGAACAGCCAGAGATTTTAGGTCTTCAGACACACTGTCCTTGCTCATTACCTCTTTTGATCAAGCTGTGTTTCAGGCATTTGACTTTAACCCAAACTCAGTTCTCAGGGCATGGATATATTACAATTTGCGTCCTAATGAAAAAGAGACAAATGCTAGGTACCACTGTTAGTGCTGGTAACACTGCAGCCTGTATGTTCTGGTTATTCCTCTAGAGATATCAAAGATACTATCTACCCCACAGGATGGGCCAAGCAGGGACCAAATATCATTTGTCTTTAGGAAAGGCATTGCAAAACTCTCGAAGATGTTCCTCAGTCAACTGAGTTGGAAATACCCCACTAGTAGGAGGCTGAAGGCAATAAGTAAGGAATGGAGGAAGACTAGAGATGGTCCTGGATTTTCTCCTTCCTGTTTGAGCATTTCCATGACAATAAGAACCTCTTTGACTCTGTGATCCAAGGACAGAGACAGTCTCCAGGAGATGTGCCAGCACTTCTCAACACAGAATCACCATTCTTTCAACCAGGAAGAAAGGCTATCTCCCTGGTGATTTTCCTTTGGCTAAGGTTTGTTCAACACTAGTAACATCACTCCCTTATGCTAGACATAAGGATTTCCACCTGCAGCTAACATGAAGTTAGGCACAATCGCTATCTGAAGTGTTGCAAGACACTTCGCTTCAGAGAAATTCATTGGGGGGTGAGAATGTCAACAAGATCCTTTCTTTAACTCTATGCTCAAGCTTGTAAGAGTAAATCTAGCCCAAATTTCAGGGTTTTTCTTAAATGAAGACTCTTTGGAGAGAGGAAGAAATGTTTCTTAGTTGACTGAAGGACTTTTAGAAAAATTCTACTGCTCCATTTTAAATATTTTATATTTTTAAATATAAAAGCAGGAAAAGAACTCCAACCCAACCAGGTATCTCTTCTTCTCCCAGACTACATGTTAAAAGCAGTATGAACACTGCAACTGTCCCAAAAATGTCCACTGTCTTTACATGTAATCTGTAAACTGAGGCAATCTCCAAGAGCAATTCAAATATGGGAGCAGACTGACACTGTATAGAGCTAAACACTTGACAATAAGGTATGTAGAGACCTGCTTCTTTGAACCACAGTGCCCAAAATACTTAATTTAACATGCTCAAATATTTTGATGCTTTTCTCCTCAAAGATAAAAAAAATACAGAAAGACTGTGGATAGAGACAGCAAGCAAACTATGACAATGAAACACTTTTCCTAGCTTAATTACCTTGTCAAAGCCAGGTTTATCTGAAGCATAACCCTTTGATACTTGGAACCATGACTACTGTCTTGTAGACAAGCTGGCATAGTTGGCACATGGACTAAAAGATCAAATACAAGCAGCCCTGTGTTATTGCCTACACAAAGGAAAAAATTGCATTGGATTGTAAAGAATGCCAGGATGGTATAATTGTCTAAAGGTGTTATTCTCCAGAATTTGACTGTGATTTCTCAAAAATAAGCTTACAGATCATATAACTGTGAAGACAACATTGAAAATGTGAAATAGTATAAGCCAACATGTTTCCCAATGCAAAAACAATACCAAATCACATCTCAGAGTAAAAGCTAGTCAGTTCATCATAATGACTGTTGATTTGGATGACTAGTACAAATTTTCAACATTTAATAAGCAAAGCATTGTGATAATAGGATCATCAGGAAAAAATCTAGTCATGATTGGTATTTGGCAAACGAATAAGCTTGGACCAAGAACGATGCCATTCACTCATCTCTGCTTTAACTTGCAGTCTGCATGCAGAGCAGGTCTCAGGATCAAGAGCCAAGAGAGCTTAAGTCCAAGGCTTGACAGTTTCTCAGTCTGCCCAAAGCAAGGTGGGAGTTTACTATTTGTGAAGAATATTATTCATTATGCCTATTACTAACATGTAACAAATAAATACAAAGATCCTTAACAAAATGCCAGTTAAAACAAAGTAAAACCTGCACCCTCCCAACTGATGGAAATAAATTAAAATGAGCATTTCCAACACAGAATTCTGATGCCTCCAACACTAAAATGTCTTCCTCCTGGAATGTAAATCAAATCATGACTGACCTGGGTCACTGCTCCCTCCTTAAGTTCCTCAGTAGCAAAACTTTTACCTAGAGCCAATTTGCTTTAGGTTCTTACTTCAGTGCAGCTGCCTTTGATGGCAGCTTCATCAACAGTTCTGTTCCAAATTTCCACATCCTCTACCCTCCCTTTTTAACTCCAATTAGAGGTGTCATTCTCCCCTCATCCCCACCCAAGAAAAATGCTAAGAGAAAAAGCATCAGGCTCTCAGCTTTCTGAATTAATTTTGGGGTACTGCACTTAAATGTCTTCCAAGTAAAATGAATATGTATAGTACATTTTAATTTGCCTTCTTACTGGAAAAATTTATCTCTTCCTGACTATCACATTCTCCTTTCTCTGGAAAAAAAAATTATAAAGGCGCTCACCAATAGTACAGAAAGCAGAGCTTACTTTGAATATATCAGCAAGTTCTTCCAATTCTTATCTGTCAACCATTTGCACAAATTCTTTAAATGGAACTTCTCAGGTGTGTAAGGTGAAGAGAGTATGGGAGTGGCAGCACAACTGCAGCTTGTATAAGTTATACAGACATATCAAAAAGAACAAATCTCTTAGTGAGCAAGTGTCAACAGATCAAAATTCATGTGCTAAAATCACTCTCCATTTTTTTCAGAGCACCACCGAATTTAAGATGCCATCAGAATGGAGGTTTAATTCGTTATTGTAATTACACACCACAGGATCAAGGTTTTGTACTCAGCAAACAAGTATCAGCTCTACAGGAGTGCTTACAACTTGTAAGCATATTTATTCAGGGGGGAAAAAAAAGTCACATGGCAACCTTCCACTGAGGCTTTTTCTAGGAGGTGACTATATTTTATATTTTGGCATATACAGAAGAGGACACAAATTGGTTCTTAAAGTGCATTCAAATGAAAAGTTACTATCCATCATGCCAGGGTCTACTATAACACTATTCTGTGTCTCATTAACGGAACAAGTTAAAACGTTCTTTAAGGAACCAGTAAGATGCGTTCCATCGGTAATCCTGTCACAGATGGACACACTGTAGCATTCCTCACTAATACAGCTGCTGTTAAGAATGGTACGGAGCACACCTTGATTTTGTGGGTATGGGCAGACACTGCCACTGCTCGCAGAGCTAAAGGAATTTTGCGAGGCACATGGCAACATGCATCAGTCCACATGCTAAAAATGCTCAGGAAAACTGTTACTGCACGTGTGCAGCAAACCGAATTCCAGATTAAATTCTCAGTTATCGTTTGCTTCTCTCCGAATACCAATGCTGCCTTCTTGCCGTAAGGTACAATAACTGTTCGTTATTGTACGATATATTTTTCAAACATGAACCTCTTCTGAGATGCTGAAGCACAAACCATCATTCTGATCTCTACTCGCTTCTGCTTTTCATCCCTTTTAATTTTTTTATTTTTTTTTTTAACAACCGTAGCACTTCGCCCAACTAGCATTCCTGAAATAACCGAGCGGACAACCAGCGGTGCCGTGAAGCCAAGACCTCGCCCGGCAAGTTTCGGACCACGGCACACCGCGGCCAAGTTCCCAGACCCAAGCAAACAGAGGCGTGCAGCGCGCACACGGACACAGCCCCCCAGACAGCTGCGGGCTGTGCGGGCCGCGCTGCCGCTCTCCCGTGCGGTACACGAGGTGCGCGCCTACCGCCCCCCGCATTAATCACTGGTCCGCACGGCTCGGAGGGAGCACACTGGGGCGGGCAGGGCTGCCCGGGGCACCCCGCTCCCCCGGCCACGACGGCCCGGTGAGAACTCACCGGCCCCCAGCACCGGCTCCCTCCGGCGGCTCAAACTCCGGCAGCCCCGCCGCCCCCCGCTGCCCCGCGGCCGCCCCCCGCCCGCCCGGGAGCGCGGCGCCCCGCAGCGCCGCCGGGCGGGAGCTGCCGCCGACACTCGCCCCAGCGGCACCGGCGAGGCGCGGGTTGACATAATCCTGCGAACGCGGCAACCGCAGGCGCCGCCGGCTCCCGCCCGCCCGTCCCCCGGGGTCCGCTCCCGGCTCTTCCCTTCGCCGGGGGTGGCCCGCCGGGTCCCTGGCTCCTGCCCCTCCGCCTCCGGGCTGCGCGGCGGGGCGGGGGCGGTGCCCGGTGGCCCCGTGCCCGGCCCCCAGTGCTCGCCCAGCCCTCCCCTGCCCCCCGGTCTCACCTAGAGCGGCGGCGGCGGGCTGAGCTGCCGAGCTCGGCGGGGGCGGGGAGAGAGGGGAGAGGGGGGGCCCCGACGTCTGCTCCGCAGCCGCTACCCCTCCGCGCTGAGCATCTTCCCCGCGCCCCGCGGTGAGTCAGGCAGGGAGAGCGCCGCGGAGCCGCGCACACCGGAGCCCCCGCCGCCCTCCCCGTCCAGCCGCCGCCGCGCGCGCGCCCCCGCTGGTCCCCCGGTCCCCCTCCCGCCTTCCGCGGGGACGCGCGCGCGCGCGCTCCGGGCCGCGCTGCCCGCGGGGGGGAGGGGCGGAGCAGGACGGGGGCGCGCGCGCGCTCACCGCGGCTCGGTGCGGTGCCGGCGCCGCGCGGGCTGCGGCGGGCGGGAGCTGCCGCGGCGCCTCCCCCGGCCCCCGCCGTTACTATGGATATATGGATACGGGCCCTGCCTCTCCCCCGCGCCCACCCGCGCGGGCGGGGCACTCCGCAGGGCGCCGCTGCCCCGGGCCTGGCGGGGGCCGGGGCGCAGAGTCGGGGCGGCTCGAGGGCCGTGGGAGCCGCCGGCGAAACTTCGTCCCCGCCGCCGGCTGGAGAACGCCTTCCTTTGCTCCCTCGGCAGAACCACTTCTTTTTTTTTTTTTTTTCCCCCTAAGACGAGTGTCTACATTAATCTCATCCGATCTCGAATTCCTGCGTTAATACGAACAAATAAGCATCCCACGGGATTGTTTACTTCGGTAACTGCATCCATTAAGCAGCACCCGCGCAGTCTAATAAGTGAAACAAAATACAAAAGATAACGCCCCTATAATTTAAGTTTACAAAATGTCAGAGGACAGAGTTGCACTTTCAGTTCCCCATGGCAGCTCTTATCTCGGCTTCCCTGAGGAAGTTACACACTTGATGGCTGAGCACATTATCTGACAAGCTCAGCCGGCTGAGACTGGAAGAAACATTTTACCAAGTCAAAAAATTTTACTCAGTTACAGCAGGTGAAGTGATGGGGAGGATGTGGTTACTGACACCGGCTCCATTTCTCCAGCCCATTCCCGGCAGACCTATCCAAGACACCAGTCAGGCAGGTGCCTCAGGCCCTGATCCTGCCTATGGAGGCTTTCCATCATCTGTGAAATAAAATCTTTAATAAACGAGTGAAAGAAAAAACTCAGTCTTTCTCTCTAGGCACAGTTTTACACAGACAAGTCACACTGCTAAAATTCACTGTCATTTTCAGCCTCTGCAAGAGGAAGAGCACAGATGAATGATGTAGTAGCTGCAGACCCAGCACACCAGCAAGGCAAACTTTCCAGGCACACACACAAGTTCATACTCAAGCTTCTCAGAGACCTCACGCTGATTAAATGTAGAAACCTAATTCACTAGCCCTTTTGTTTGGTATGCCCAACTGCATGTGCTTATATAGAACTTTAATCATAGATGGATTTGAGCACCAAAATAAATCCTGTTTGAGGCTCTGAGTGGATGTCCCTCAGAGCATTAATTAGGTCTCAAACTAGTGCTAAGCTGCATTTTTTCAAAAGCAAATCTTTCAAGGTGTAAACTATCATACATATAAATAGTTCTCTTGGTTATAAACAGAGTTGATAACATGCACGTAGCCACCAAGCTCAGCGACGTGCAACAGCTCAACTGGACTGACTCAACCACAAAATAGTGCTGACTTCGAATACACTAGCACGTGTGTGAGTAAAGGCAGTAACATTTTCCTATGAATCACTAAAATCAACTGTTGAGTTGAGAGTTGAAAGGAATGATTAAAGTAGCAATCATTCTAGCAAACTCCTAGAGATAACCGTTCTCTATATCATAACTGATTTTAGCTAATTAGTCCTGCCAAAATAACGTTGGGGAATGCTAAGCATTGGTTCAAAAGCACATCTTAGAATGAGATCTGGAAAGTTATTTTGATTTTAACTGAATACTCTCTGCTTCTTTGCAGAGCTCCATTTTTTCAATAAAATCTTATAGACGCAGTCTGGTGTTTATATAGATTTGATGTAGCCCATATGGAGAAGGACTGAACAGAATACAAAAGTTTAGTTTCATCCTGAATCAGAACAAAACATAAACATTTAGCAACATTTCCTGAATAGAATTCCAAAGACCGAGGCTGTAAATATGAAAATGACCATTTCAAAATATTGTTTTCATCTTTCCAAAACATGTCAATGCAGTTTAAAATTTTATATCTAAATTGTCAGTGTCACTTTTGTTCTGATATGAACAGGTCTTTTCAAAGCAGATGCTTTGGCAGTATTTCTTTAAAATGCTGAATGATGTTTATGGATTTGTCTAAATTTTTCCAATACCTTGGATCTCCACATCTCTATCCTTGCAACTAACAAGACTTTTAGCATAGTTCCAGCTCCCTTTCTCCTGGATTTTGTGATTTGCATTTGTAAACTGAAATCAGATCTTTAGTATAGGTGGGATGTGATCCATTAACAACTTTCTGAGATAGGAGCAATAATTTAATGGATTGCTAAGCCAGAGGAGGAACAAGTTAAGGCTGTCAGCGTGAGGCCGATGTGATGATGGCAGAGCATTGTAGATGTGCCAGCTGCTTTCTATACCTGCCATAAACTTCATTACTTCCATTGATTGTAACATATTGCAGACTATAGCAGCTCTCCATGAAGGAAGCAAGTATGTCACAACTAGCAAGTCCTAGGAAAGGATGAAAGTTTCTAGTATGATGGTGAAAGAAAGGGCAGTTTTAGAAATTTAGAAGTTTGGTGAGGGGGCAAATGTGAACCCAGATTGTTGTACTGTTTTGACAGGGAAGATCTGCATGATTTTAGCATGGGGTACATTTCCTGTTCTTCTTGCCTGGATTCAAGACCTTCTTGCCTGGATTCCTTTCCAGCACTTTCTCTAAGGTCTGACCACCTACAGCTGAGTAGGTGTCATGGCTGCATCAGTGGTGAGACATGCCTGCACCTGCACACTGTCTTTTTTTTCTTTCAGTACTGCTGTAAAGGTCTATGTTATAATAACTTGACTCCTTTTTGTTAGAGAGAAGTATTTGCTAATTTTAACTGTTTTCCTGATATCCATACCCTTACTGGTTTATACTCTATCAAGGGATCTAGAAAGTCTAAGCAAGATAAAATTAATTCGTGTTTTCAAGTAAATAAGTGATCTTCATTAAAAAGCAAGATAAAATGACTTAAAATATTTAACTGGACTGATTTTACAATGTTTTCTCAGAGCCAAATATGTTGATTTTGAATTTTTCTGAATACGGAGTGAGCAGATTGACTTTATACACTAGGTTATCAGAGGTACACATTAACATAATAATATTCAGATATTGAGGTAAAATAATTGTTTATGTATATTTGCTGAGCAAGCAAAATCATAATGTGAATCAAATAGATAAACAAAAAAATATTAGAAAATTCTACTAGTAAATTATACTTGTCAAAATGTCCCCATAGCTGCTTAAGGGGGAAATATACAGGTGAGAAAGGACATGGGGAGAGGGAGAGCTGCAAACAAGAATCACAGAAGTCTGTTATTGGAATTATGTACAATGCACAGTCCCTTAAAGTCAAGCACACAATGAAAGACTATGCACTTGGTAAAATCTATTTATGTAATTCTCATGATATATAACTCAACAGTGAGTGTAACACTTCCACCAGTGCTGCAGCAAATCAGGAGAAAGGCAATATAGTAACTGAAGATAGATGAAGCAGCTGTGTTGGCTTGGGTAAGAAGCAGGGACTTTAAAGTGAGGAAGAGAAAGAAAGTTGTCATTTTTTGAACACAGAAGGCTAACAGAATGCTGGTTTAAGCAGGGAAATCTCATGGGGAATTTATGCCAGTCCTGCAAGCTGGCTTTATTTTCAGCTCGGGGTCAGCACTCAGAAGATGGGATCTTGTTTATAGGAAAAACACTTCTGATAGCTTAAATATCCTAGAGGAAGAAAAGTTAAGGACTAGAAAGAAATCTGGATATTGTACTACAACCAGAGTTGTCTTTACACATTTCTTTTAATTCCAATCTCATAATTAAAAGCTGAAATGGCCATTTTTCAGAAAAAAATCAGAATTTATTTTGATTTTTATTCTTAAAATTGTTCCATGTTGGAGAGAAGTTCAAAGAAGCTGATAAATTTGGACTATACAGTCTCTTTGGAAAGAAAAAGTCCAAATAAAGTTGTGTGGGATGCAGTCATTGTAGGACTCATAGCCAAAGAGATAACTGGAGCTATCTTCTGAAACCACTAGAGTCTCTGCTGTGATGTGCTGGGGTTTAGGGAGGAATTCTCGTTGGCAAACAGAGATTATGCTCTTCTTTTTTTTTTTTTTCTCCAGGACAATCTCATGGGTCTATAAAGAAATTAAGCATCAATCAAAGAAGAAATTTAATATCTGAAAATCAACTGAGCGTACAAATAGAGAGGTTTTGTCCATACAGGCTCACACAAAATCTGGTCTTGCTTGCTGAGAACTAGCTGGTACCTGAGTGCCAAATTAATGGAGTAACTCCAAATCATCTTAACCTGTCTTTGAAAAAGGTGTCAAAAATTATCTGATCAATTTCTAGTGGTGGTGGTGCTTATAAACATGGAATATTTGTAAAGACAGTTTCTCTGAGAGCAAAAGACAGCACAAGGGAGTTCTTGAGGTAGTACAGGTTTGAGGCTTTCAGATTGTTGTTTTTTTTTAATTTCCCTAAAAGGACCCCATTGCAACCTGAATTGATGCAAAGAAAAAAAAAAAGTTGTTTCTAGAAGCCTATAGAATCTAGTTTGAAGCATCTTGCATTTTCCATATCAAATATTCTTATGAAGTATAATCTGGTTTCAAGTAGGTTGATGAAAAGAAACAAATTTAGGAAAAGTACACAGATCCATTTTATTCTTGTGACCACAATGGTTATTCTCCCTTTGACTAACTAGAAAACAAAATAGAGAGGTGAGTGAACAGATAAAATCTAATGTATGATCAGAAAGCAAAGCAATGAAAAGGAGTGAAAATCTGCTCTTACTCTTGACTAAGAAATGTATAAAGCGGAATATTACCTCAGAATTGTAGAACAGAATATTTGTTTCCTAGTAATTAGAAAATTAACCATGGACCCACAAAGGGGATGGATGTTAATGTTAGTATGCATGTTTTTACTGGGAGAAAGGAAGGAATAATGAAGTATTGAAGTGAAGTAAGGAGACACCTGGCTCAGCCGCTTGATCTTCATGTAGAAAAGGAAAGCATAAAATCATAGAAGCTGTTTTGTTCTAATACTTTTCCAGAAAATGTACTATTTTTAAAACTTGTAAGTCAGAGAGGAAGGAATAAATGCTTCCCAGAGAGCTAGAGAGAGAAGGCTAGTTGAGAAAAATAATTTTGAGCTGGATGGTATAGTTAGTCCAAAACCACCATGAGATGATGAGCTTCCAAAAGAAAATAAATTTTCCTTGACTTTAGAAATGCATACATATGCATGCAGAATGTAATCGAACACTAAATATATGGCTTCAAATGCATATTTAGTGGCACTGTAAGATGCATATACATGTTTTTTAAACAATCTAAATACTGAATATTGCCATTGCTGTCAAAGGCCATGCTGCAAATAGTTATTGTGTTGTAATGGTGGCCATAATATATTTGCACTATTCAAATATTAGACAGAAACATTCTATTTCTAAGACTGTTCAGTGTAAAATTTCTCACTGTATTAGTAGCAAATTGACAGACAGATTATAAAGTAGAGTGATCAGAAAAAAAAGTCAGAAGAGAATCAAAAGATACACAGTATCTTTACTATGCTGTTTACTTTATTGATAGATGTAATTTCTTCATAATTAACGTGTTCCATTAAAACTACTGAATTATCATCTGGAAATCTAGTCAAAGCCTTTCTTTCTTGAATTGTATGTTCTGAATAAGTAAAACAAAATGGAGTATTCTGTATTAATAACTTTTTTTATTCCAATTTAAAAAAAAAAATTACTATCTTTCCAAATCAGTGACTTTCTCACAGGATCTATAATTAAGGTTTCTATGTTTCCCCAGAAGAGTAGAATCCCTCAAGGTCTTTCACTATAGTACAAGATTCCTTCTGAATAAGTACCATGGTAAATCAGAGGAATCAGTAGACTGTAGACTATAGACTGTTATGAAATATGGGTATGAATAATGATCCCACATGAAAATGAATGGAATAGGCATTTAAACTGCAAAGCTACTATTTTGTTTTGACTGAAAATTCAAAACAAATGTCTGTCTATGACCAAAAATATGGACATAGTATATGTTCAGACTCTTCTGAAAACTTTTCCAGAATATTTTCTCCACTAAATATTTTCTGATTTCCTTTTCTTGACACGAATCAGTTAAAAGACCTTCTAAAGTTATAGAATACTCATTGAATGAAAACTATTTTTATCATTTTCAGGAAAAAAAATCTATAAAATTGTAGGAAGTAATCAAAGACAAAACATACATTGTATAAATACAAAACCACATTAAGGATTCAGTAAATTCCTATCTTTTAGGGGCAGACAGGATTGCTACATAGCAAATGCAAAGCAAAGGTACAATGACTTTTAATTCTCTCCCCAGGATCAAATATAAATTTATCCTATGTTAATATTTCACACTACTGCAGCAGAGAGAAATGTGTTATTTTTCTGTATGAATATACTGGAATGTTATGCCATATGCCAACTTATGGCAAGGAGAATCTAAGAAACCTGCCTCCCATCACAGGAACACTTCTGTGCAAGAAGGGCAATAATATACACACTCCTCCTCGGCTCATTAGAACAACATCAGCTCTTGCTCTTCTGTAGTCACACTTGACTGACACAGGGGAGAGAATTTCAGGACTCTCGTGGCTGCTGCCCCTCTTAACATCACTCTTAATTTTCCCTTAAATTGGCCTTTTCCTCCTCCTTGTTTGTAGGGTTCCCTTCAGGCTTAGATGTAACTTTTCATTCACTCTGGAAAAGCACAACCCAAATACTGAGCAAGATGGCTATGCAGTACTCAACCATGATTAAAGATCAGAGAATTGTCTAGGGACACAGTATTTAAAAGGATGTGCTGGCCAAGCCAGCTGGGTAGACTGCAGTTTTCCAAACACCATCTATTATAGAGGGGGGTTATAGAGTTAAGCAATCCTGCCGTCCAGAGGAAAATGACATAACAGGAACTGTCTACAAATAATTAAAGGCATGTCAAAAAGTAGGCCATCTTTTGGATTAATCAAAGAAGACCAAGGAACTCATTTAATATGCAGAGGGGAAAATTTAGGTTACACATTAGGAAAGACTGTAAAAGATTTGAACAAATAAGAGTTCATATACAAACCAGCGCATCATTAGCTTAAAGTGAAAAACCACTCAAGAAGTCTTTAATTTCTTGGGGTGATTTAGAAATAATGACATAAACCCTGTGCTTTATAAGAGAAATCACCACTGCGACCCGGGTTCGATTCCCAGCCCCCCGGGCAGATGGAGCTCGTCAGCCCTGTGAGGCAATCCATCTAAGAGAAGGTCACTCTAAACAAACCTACGTTCTGAGACCCTCACTGCCACTGTCCAAGCTTGCTCGGCCCCGGCAGATGAACCTCAGGATTAAAGGGTGGGCTCAGTTCAGCGCACGCTGTGTCTCACCTAAAAAATCCACTGCGCAGGCTCGAAGGGTTAATGACCTTTCCCAAATCTTCGCTCCCGAAGATTGGCCATTATTATAAGAGAAAGTATCAGGTGACCCCTAGAGGTCATCCCAAGACCAAGCAACTCTGCAGCTGCAATAACCTATGGCTTTTGCTAAAAGGCAACAAAAACAGGAAACTGATTTACACCTTTGTATTGTATACAATTACACTGTATTTTAACCACCATCTAGGTACTTCAGACATTTACCACTACGTATGCAAACCATTCATTTTCATAAATAGTTGGCTTCAAATACTGTTACATTAAGGATGTTAGTGTAACCTTATATAATATTAACAGAAAATGGTGATTTATGGGCATGAGTGAATGAAAAGCAGACTGGAAAGCCAGACTATGACAGAATACATTTCGGTTTGTAAATAACAACTTTTTCAAGGTGGTAGAAATCAAATCTAAACTGTTATAATACTGAATTGTGCATGACAATGACTACTTAGTCCCCAGTCTTGTAATATGCATTGTGGTGAGATAATCACCCCAGCCTGCTGCAAAGCCCGGTTCCTGACAACTGACATTGGATGGTGCATATTTTCATCCATTAAAAAAGATTTCTAAGAAATTACTTTTTTCTCTCTTCCATTTCATATTCCTTTCTTTGGAGACCCTCCAAATTTCTTTATTTCTAATGAATTTTTGTGGACAATGGGAATACACTTTTTTCCTTTTAAATGCTGCTTGTTCTTTCTATGTATTAGTCAGTGGCAATTTTAGCAATCACATTTTTGTCAAGGTAAAATCTTGTAGATGCTTCAATTCATTGTTTTTAAATAGCATTCATAATTACCTATTCAAATTATTTCTCGAATTTGGCAAAGTATTAACTGCAAAGGCCAGAAGGGCTGTTAATAAACTGTTAATTAATCTGAATGTCTGATAGTCTTTATGAATTCCAGCATTACATCAGCACTCCATGGTGCATATGGCAGTAGGAATGTAGAAGGGGTCTCAATGACAGAAATCTGTTAGTAAATGAAGATGTGACATAATTCTCTATTCATCCATTTGTGGTGGGGAAAATGGATATATCAGAGGGTAGAGTTCTTAGAAAATTCAATTGACAGCCTGTAAGGAGCCATAAGCAGGACAGCCCAGTCAGGTCAATTCAGATTTTTGTTACCAAAATTCTGCCAGACGATAAAGTATCAGAGTTTAGCTGGCTGCATGACTTAGCTTGATTCACCTGTTTTATGCCAGTTTTTAATGTTACCAGTATCTATATTAATGACATGAACACATAACAGACTGCAAACTCCCAAGTATAAGCACAGAAAAATGTAACTCTTTGGCAATCTGTCTTTCTGGAATGTTTAGCCTGAAAGATTTTTTGGTCCAACAGCCTGAAGTCTACCCTCACCTTTGAGATTCAATACAGCCTCATCTACAGCAGACAAAGGGCTTTGAGTTCTTTTGTACAAGTTTTTCTCATCCCTTCTGTTGCTTTCATGTTGTTTCAGGCAGAATGGGGCAAAATACCAGCAAGTTTGAGCCTGTTCCTGAATGGATACCTTTTTTTTTTGTAATCGGCAGAACCTGGGCATGCCAGAGAGAAATCCTGATTATTTTTTTTCCTTTGGTTGTGCATAATTTTGATAGTTATTTTTTCATTAGAATAAGGGAAGATTCACTGGTTACAATTTTCATCTTCATCTATGAATCTATAATAGCAATGGCAGGTGGTGATAATGAAATTAGAGCTTTCAGGGTGTCAGAAAAGGTAGCTCTGGCATAATCAGCATTTTCAAGTTGTTTTCCAATCTGGCGCATGAAATCAAGCTGTTTACTATTGATACAGGCAGGTTTTTTGTTGATAAATAAACATAATGTGTATAACCTTTTGCAACATTTAAATAACGGATTTATCAACAGGTATTTGCTCAAGTAAAGCACCACATTCTATCAAAGAAAGGACCTATTTTAGAGGCCAAATTACTAAAGCCAATTATGATATGAAATTAATTTTAATATATATTTTCTTCTGCTAAAATAACTTAAAAAAAGTCAATCTTAAATAAACATACTGAGTTCAAATAGAAGTTATTAATTTGTAATAATTTTTAATACTTTTAAATTTGGAACTATTTTTTTATCTTTCTCATGATACCTCGCATTTTTTCCACATACATTTGTTGCATATCTCAGCAAATGAAGAATGATGGAATTACAGAACAGAATAAAATTACTCCTTACCACTCTGGAATGTAGTATAGTGATTAAAGCAAGTGGGCCATGCCACTGGAGCAACCTACCACAACTATAAAATTATTCAAAAGCAAAACACTTAAGTCTGAGCTAGAGAGGAACAGAGTCTTCCTGGATAAAAATAGAGTGGAAAATATGCTAATGGCTCTGTAAAGATGCTCAATCTGTTTTTGGTAGACAATTAAGGTGAAAATAACTTGTTCCTGCAAAACTGCTTATTTTCCTTTTAGCTTTTCTTCAGAAGTTACTGCTCTCTTGGGATATTGTAGAAATTAATTCAGCTTTACTATTTTTGTATACCGTTTTATAAAAACAAAAACTGTTGCATTATCTGTAATTATTTTTTGTTATCCAATGTTGCATAATCAACTGTAGATAAATCAACATCTCTAAATTTTCTCTTCCCTGTGTTAGCCGCAACTGATTATTGGAATGAAATATCATATCTATTATTAGGTGAAAAGTTAGGTTAACTTCTGCCACTGATATGTTCAGACCTAACTATAACAGCTGGTTTCCAGAATTAGAGTTCTCATATGAAAAACTAATTTTTGTGGATGTTTTAAAAGTATAAAATAAAGTATATTTCCTTACCTCTTTTAGAAGAATGGAAACTTAGTAATCTTTCAAACTTGAAAAACTGATTTGCTACTCCATAATTTTCATATTCCAGGAAAAAACTTAAATTCCTTTTCCACCTTTCCCTGTATTCTTCAGTACCTGTATTACAGTACTGTCTAGTGGCAGACTTCACACATTTCTCTAGATAAGCCTGTTTCCAAACATGCAAAAAAGCCCCAAATCTATAACCAAATAAAATAGCCTTTTGGATTTCAGTGACATACAAGCATATTTACAGCTGCATATCTATTGCATCGAGTAAAAAAGAAATAAAGAAAAGAAAAGGACAGCATTAGGATAGGATTCTGTCTTAATGAAAAATGTGTGGTCAGTAAGGAATACTTTAAATTAGCTCTTAAGCTATCATGGCCTGACTCTAGGCTCTGAGCAAAGACTTGCCAAGAGCAAGAAGCCCAGGCTGGGGCTGGGGTGGTCTTCATGAAGCAGAGAATTCCTTTCCAGGAAGGAAGTAATTCAGTTAGAAAGAGAAACTGGATGATTCATTTTCATGGAAATACTTTGGTTTATCAGGTTTGGATAAACAAAGGCAATCACAGGAAATATTTGATGTTCTTATTCTCCAGGCAAGACTGCTGAGAAAAAAAATTCTTCAGATCAGTGAAGTAATTGCTGTTATGTTTCTCCAAGGAAGGATGGTTTTGAGATAAGAAAGGAAGACAATCTTCCACTGAGAATGAACTGCCAGTAAGACGTTTCCCTGGAAAAGAAGTTCCTGAATCTTATGGAAAGACTGGATCAGTAAGACATCTTACATACTAGTGTAAGACATTTTGCATGTGTTACACAGCAAGGAACTCCCCAGCACATCTAAATGACTGTCAACTGAGCATCATTTTCTTACAGTCCAGTCAGCTGTTCAACATTTCTGCCTGTCTGTGCTGAACATATCACTTGGCTTGCAAGTATCTGAACATGGATGGTCCTGGAAAGGGTGAGTCAATCCAAGGCCACAGTAACATCTTTCTTAGGACTATAAAGCATTGATTAAATGATGCAGAAATCCCACCAAACCCATGAGCATTGAAGTAGTTAGAAAACAGCTTATGCCAACTTCATAAACAACAGACTTTGTGTCTGTTTTTACAAGATCTTTTCTACCAAATTTCAGGGAAAAGGGAGCTGAGACTGTCCAAGCTGACAGCCTACACCCTACTGCAGCATGATTAAGGAGACTTCACAGTTCAGAACAAAAATTTCTTTTTTCTTCATATTATAATTTTACCCCCTTGGGTCCTCTCCCTCACAGAGCAGACATCTCTTGCTGTACTCTGACAAAAATGAGAAACTGACATTTCTATTGAATGTTTTCTGGGTAATATTTACCTTCCTGATACGTCTGTAAAAATTTCTGAAAATTCATACACATTTAGAACCGACCATACAGGATGAAAATGTTGAAGTGCTTTATATTTTTAGAGATTATTGCAGGTTATAGTCTATTGGAATTGTAGTTAAAGAGCTTTTATATTTTTCACTCAGACTGTGTAGTTGTCAGATCTTAATAATTGCAGTCCTCTTTATTGTGATGGATCTCCTGTAAAGAAAGCCTGTAACACTGCACAAAATGCTTCTGGTGGTTTAATGAATGGTGCTCTTCCTTGTGAGTAAATAATAAAACAGTACACAAGCCACAGGCCATACTATATAAACATGATACCAAACTACTTGCAGTTGTAAGGGGAAAAATACTTTTAAATAGTTTCCCAGAAAACAGATAAATCTTGCTGGCTGACTCTTATTTTGGATAATTTACTTCACTTTATGCAACAAATTACCTAAATTGTATAATTCTCATACTTTTTCATTAAAATTTTTTTCTGTTATTTCTCCTTCTTTTCCTGCCTATTCTCCACATTTATTTTCTGCATCTTGCATTATCTGATCTGCCCTTAAAACTCAAAAAAATTTTACTTTAATTAAGTAAAATAAGTTTGCATATATATTGTACACATAAAGTGAGTATTCCAGATAACTGAATGAAACATGATCTTATTTACAAGTCAGAATTTATGAATGTCCCTAATGAGACATCAAGGAATTTGATGAAAATGTACTGATGTTTTACCAGTCCTACTAATTTACTAGGCTTTTATTTATTGGATTTATCTAGAAGCATTTTGGTAAAGGAATATGGACACTCACAGACAGTTATTCTATCATATTAATCAAAGGCTTTTAGATTCAATTTAAGTACTGATAAAATACAAAAATACTGCTAAAAAGAACAGAGCATCTGAATGAAAAAAATTAGAGAAAGATCAGCAGCAATGAGATGCTCCTTTGCAGTTTTTCTGAAAATAAGCTCATAAATAAACACGACTGCTCCTGTGTGTGGTTGCTTCTGTGGACAGAAGCTTAAGGTGGTGAAAAATTACCAGCAATGGAGTGCAAATTTCATACATATGACATATTGCTGGGAACTCTGTATTAGTCTGAACTGAGTTTTTATTACATCTTCCAAACTATTAGAAGGTTTAACCTCTTGAGAAATTTTCATTAGTTGTACAAAAAAATGCCATCAGCCAGCTTCTCTTTTCCAGTCAGGAATTCCACTCAAGAAACTCTGTGTAGCTGCTAGCTTTGATCTTTGGCCCATTATTTCAGTCTCATGCTTCCTCTCAAAGAGTCTGATAATATCCACTTTATGAAAAAAATAATTTAACTGCCAAATGAGAACCCCCTTGATAAATCTAGAGTTTCTGGATGTTTTTAATAATATGATAGAATACGGTAAAAAACTATTACCCTTTTAACATCTGAAATAAGCAAGACAAATCATATTAAATATAAAGGATTAAAAAGGGGGTCCAGGAAAAAAAAGAGCAATCATAGTAAATATGGACAAGAGTCACAAGTAAGATCACCTTTGGAACAGCCTCTCAAGAATTGTTACAAATTGAAAATGTCAAAAGAAGTTTGTTGGCAGTGAGAAAGTCTGATATCCGAGGTGCTTCTACATCCAAGATACAGTCATTTTCTGTCCTAAAATTCATGGTAGAAATCCTAAAAAGGTGATAGTCATGGAAGCCCAAACAGCAGACATTTGAGGCCCATAAATGAATGTCCCAAATGGAGGCTAGACTTCTAAATTAAGACATATAAGAGAAAAATATTGCAAACCATAATTGAACACGCTTACATTTTTAGTATAAAAATTTTATACCAGGGAATCCCATGCTGGATTTTTTTTCCCTAAGGAAAGTAAGCATAATGATGTCATCATAGGTAAGGGCTTGTTCATGTTTACAAACGTAATTTCTGTGTGTAGTATAGTGACACTGGCCAAACAAAAGTATTTTAGGGTTGCCTTACTGGGTCTCTGTATACTGGTTTCTCCTGGTTTGCTCTTGTGCTTTGCTGACACATCCCTGTAATTTGTTTACTTTCTGTAACAACGGTAAGACATTGCATAAATGACTTTAAGTTTCTATTAAACATCAACTACTGCATTTGTCATCCATATTTCTGGCTTTCTTGCATTACACTGATTCATAGAAGTTAGAGTTGGAGAAAATCTTTATTAATGTCGCATTAAATCTCTGCAAATACAAGGATATGCCCTATATTTTCTAGATATTTTTCAGATATTTTTCATCCTAGATTAAAGGGTCCCAAATGAAAAAGTTTTGGCTATTTCCAATAGTCTTCTACACTATACCTCAGTGATACTTTATATCACTGATACTGAACTCTCAGGTTTGTTTTGTTTTCTTTTCTTTTACTAATGGCCTTTGCTGCCATTTATTCCTTTGTGAATAAAATTATTCTTCTTTGGTATTTTACCCATTTGCACACTATTATGTTACTGTTCATGTATGAAAAGTTAAATCTGTCCCCTTAGTCAAACCAAACTGACTGAATGGTTTATAATGCTTGTACTTAGTCTCTCAAGCCCAAGGTTTATTTGCTCCACTGTATTTTCTGTGTTTTCCCTGACAATGTTGCTCTCATAACAAAGTTAGATACTATTTTTGCAGCCCATTTCTACAGAGATGGTTCAAAGTAAGACAGGAGCCTTCCTAGAGTCTAATGAAATTGATTTAAATAAAGCATTTCTAAAGCTTAGTGAAACCACTGTTCTATCGGATTGTCCAGTAAATACAACAATGTAAGAAACAAAAGAAAAACATAACACCTAGCCAACCAGAAGGAAGGAAGGAAGGAAGGAAGGAAGGAAGGAAGGAAGGAAGGAAGGAAGGAAG